>NC_133431.1:1842303-2092029 GCF_011762505.2 Arvicanthis niloticus
CCCAGAATAGTAATCACAGTCCACTGATGGTCAGTTTCACACATACTGATGACCCTTGTGTCCTCATGAAAACAATGACCAGGTGAAAATTGAAAGATATGAAAATTTATAAGGGGTATGGGAAGTTTTTATGACCCCCTAGAGCTGAGCCAAGAATGCAGGCCAGCGGGTTCACTAGCTCCAGGTTCCAGGAACTGGCTGACCACAAAGAAAGCAGAACTTAAAAATACAGGTCAGCTGGGTCGTTCCGGGAACTGGCTGACCACAAAGTAGATGGTTGAGCAAGATTACATTCTTGAGAAAAATATGTACAAGATGTTTCCCACATGACTGACTGAATAATGGGCTGGAACTTTCCACTATTTTTATGATATTCTTTCTTGGTTTCCCATTCACACCCCTGGTTTTGTTTTTTTCATTTAAATTCCCTTCTCCCCCTGGCCTCGATATCAACACCCCTCATTATGAGTCTCAACTTCAGCCTGGCTGATTCCTGAAATAAAGCCTCTTTCTGTTTGCTGGCCTCCATCTTCCAAGACTAGAGTGAGGGTCTCCCCTTCTGGGGGTCTTTCAATAATAAGGCCCAACATAATACAGTTCTCCTTTATACAAGTCTGGGGGCATATCCGTAGGTCTGCCAGCCAGTAACTGGAGGCAGCTCTAGTCATGCCCCTGCCTCAGATTCACAGTTGCCTCCACCCACTCACTGGTAGCCTGGAACCTCTGCTTCCACCCACCTGACACTGTACCTGGAAGCTCCGGTTATCTCCCCATTCTTTGGCAGCGGTGATTGGATCACGTTGTGCGGTTTGTGACATCAGAAGGAGCCCACTGATGCCACCAGGACCCCCGTGCTACTCCCGCATCACCACAGCAGTGGCAGTGGAGGTCTCCGGGCTGGTGGTGAAGGCAATGGGCTCCAAGGGGATCTCTAAACACGTGGCGAGTGCTCCAGCCCCAAGACTTCATGGGCAGTGTAGTCTCTGGCCGGACGCCATGTTGATTTTTCCTCACGACATTATGGGATATGTAGTTTGAAGGCCGGCCGCCATCTTGGATTGAGTTTGCTAGGCATATGCAGTTAGTTCTCTTACAGCCATCTTGGCACTAGTTCTTATGGGAAATGTAGTCTCAGGCCAGCCGCCATCTCTGTGTAGCCCTGGCTGTCTTGGAACACACTGTGTAGATCAGGCTGGCCTTGAACTTAGAAATCCGCCTGCCTCTGCCTCCCAAGTGCTGGGATTAAAGGCATGCGCCATCAACTATTAATCATTATTGGCTATTGATTAGAATTGATTATTGATTATTGCTTAGCATTGACTGCTGAAGTGTAGGTTACCCTAAAACTAATTATGAGCCAAGGCTGACCTCAAGCTCACTGACCTCAAGCTCTCCTGCCTCTTCCTCCCAAGCATTAGAGCATTGGAATTTAGGCACCACCATACCTGGCCCCAAAGAGTAATTGTTACTATTATTATTATTATTATTATTATTATTATTATTATTGTTATTATTATTTTGGTTTTTTGAGACAGGGTTTCTCTGCGTAGCCCTGGCTGTCCTGGAACTCACTTTGTAGACCAGGCTTGCCTCAAACTCAGAAATCCACCTGCCTCTGCCTCCCAAGTGATGGGATTAAAGGTGTGTGCCACCACCACCAGGCCGAAATAAGTACTTACTAATACCAGTTTTAAAACACAAATAAACAAACGAATCACCTTTGTTTTGTAAAAAAAAAAAAAAAAAATTAGGGCAAGTACAAAAAATAAAACACCACCCTATTCGAAGTCCTGTATATATGTAGGTTGTCAAAAGAATCTATAGCCCCGATTAAAGGTGGATCTGAACATCTCAAAAGATCAAGATTAATAAAGGGTTTCTCACTTCAAAAGTTGTAATTAAGAAATATGCCCCACAGCAAGCAGGGTTTGAGTTAGGGTTAGGGGATTAGACAGTCATGGTTAGGATTAGGATAAGTGTTCTTAGAATTAGGTTTAGGAGGTTAGGAAATTAGGAGGTGAGGGTTAGGATAGGGTTAGGCTCAGGGTTAAGGTTAAAGTGGCCACCATTATTCTTGATGGCCCCACTGAGTCAATATTATCCCTATTACACAAAGAAGAAATATCAGGCCTACAAGGTATTCATTTCATATCTTAATGGTTTCTTTTATTCTTATTCTGATAGCTTCTCTCTTACTTAGAGAAAGGCTTCTCAAAAGAACCTAAGGTTTTTCCAGCGATTTGCCTCCAAAACTAGCATGCTAAAAGAGGAAACAATGACTTTGATATTCACAGAACCCCACAGATAACCAAAGGATAAGTTGCCAAGAGCCACGCAGCCTGCTGCCAGCAAAGAACATTTATGTTACCCTAGGCTGGGTCTCACTGTCAGCTATTGCTGCAGTTAATTTTCCTCTGAGATAAAATGCCATTCAGTACTTTTCTGCTCTAGACTTATCTGGTTTACTTTATTCCCATCCTAAAAATATGCTTACTAAAGATTTCTATGTGAAGCTTTCACTTGACAATGAAAATTCTGAAACAGGAATCCCAGACAATCAATAGAAACAAAGTCATGGCTTATAAATTTTGACTTTTTATTAATTACATATAGAATATACACATGAGATATGGTTTGTTACTCACATGATGTACTTAATAGCAAATGAATTACAAGTAAATTAAACTTGTTAACTTGATCCTAGTTCATTTTGTTCCTAAAGAAAATAAACTTAAAAATTGATATGAAAGTACAAAAATATATTTAATCAATTAATCCACACAGGTACAATAAATATAAACTTATAATATGGGTCTGAATCTTTCCTTGGAATAGGTAACATGTTTTAAAGAGTTTACTACTCCTAGACCAGAAGATGTTATTAATATTAGACATTCTCCTCACTCAAACAAGACTAACACATCTATGTTTTTAATTATGATATACACATATTTTAAATTTTATGCAGGCATAAACATGTTAATAATTTAAAAGATATTTATATCTAGTAAAACCTCTTTAAAAACAGATAAATATACAAAGATAGGAAGATCCAGCACAGAGCTCATCTTCTAAATTAAACCACAACCATTTTCATTCCTTCAGCTTTGTTGAATTAAAATAATCACAGCAGGGCTTTTTAATTGTTACTAAACCTCTATCAAAAAAGAAAACAAAACAAAACAAAAACCCATGGCATGGCTGGCCAGTATTTGTACAACTTGGAAGGGGAATTACTGTTTACGTAATGTAAATTTGTCTCCAGATATACTGAGTAAAGTATTTTTAATGTGACTGATTGCAGGATGTCTACAGTCTCATAAGGAACAATTTGTCAGTTTTCTGTATGTAAAACCACTTATCTCATTGTTATCATAGGGTGAACTATGATAATTTTTAAATTTGGTGCCAATGAGAACTTAGAAAGAGGAGATATAAATTGCTTACTTCCCACACCTGAATAAATATTTTCACAAAAGATTGTGAATTTTTTCTGTTAAGCCTATTGTACCTTATGGTATTAACATTTATAAAATGTTAAAATTACCTAAATGGCTTTAATAAAAGAGTTATATATAGATTACAATGGAAATTTTCCAAATGAGAAGAAAAGAAAGCATACAAAGCAGATGGAATTTCTGAAGAAATAAATGAAGTATTTTAGGCACTTAGATCATAAATGTTTTGGGAAATACTTATGGGATTAAAGTGTTTGTCTTCAGATCAACATTTATGACAAACTGTGTATAATCTAAGTTTTGTTCTATCCTATGTCCAGTCTACATTGAGGAGAGTCAGAATACAGGGATGATTCTCTCAGAGCTTCTATGGGAAGTCACACTCAGTCCAAGCAAGGTTATGGAGTAATGTTCACAAAGAGGGAAAATAGGACAAAGAAAAGCTTGAATATACAGAGATTCTTCAGAAGATCAAGTGATGACCTAGACAAGAAATTTCAATAGACCTTAACAGAAGATCAACAGAAGTTGATTTTGCTAAATGTGGAATTTTAAGCCGGCATGTATGACTATGATCACTTTCAAAATGCAGTGTGACTCTTTAGCAAGTGAAGGGACAAGAGTCCTCAAAAATTATGTTTGATCTTGTGAAATGTTACTTAGAAAATAAATTCTTACTCCTGATTCTCTTTGTCATATATAGATGCATCTCAATATCCCAGATGAAAGAAAAGTCCATGGAATACTTCAGCATGCCAGGGTCTATATACAGCTGAGAAAAACTGAACAACCTTATTAAATACTGAGGCCAAATCTAAAACCTATACTTAGCAAATATGAAAGACCATCTCATTATGAAAGAGAACTTCTCAATAATAGATTGTGTTCGTTGTTACACTAACTATGCATGCTTCCTGATTTAAATGATCACAGGAGTTTCTACCATCAAATGCAGAGATTTATAGAATTATTCAAATATCCTATCTCATGCCATTGAACTTCAACTCTCTTTTCTTATAATGCAGCAGATACGTGTGCTTCATGTGCACAGAGAATCCAGAATGCAACTTGTATGCTAAGTTTAAGCAGCTCTGCAAAAAGATATTTATTAGATTAGGACAGCCACCTGTGTTCAGGGACATTATCCAGACAAAGTCAGGCAGAGAAATGAAAGCCCTGCTGATAAAGGGAGCCCTGCATTTTGAGCTGAGTTCCACTGAGACTTGTGGCCTGTGACCTTCACACAGGTTTTCCAAAACCTTGATTCCTGAAACCATGGATCTTGGCTGTGAAAGAAACTGTACCAAATACTGAAATCTGATTCAAAATACATACAGCCTAGGACCCTTCCCATCTCTCCAGGTGGCTGTCCCATAATTGGCTGTGTAAAAGTGTCTTCTAAAGGTCATTCTATTTTTCTATCAGTTAAGCACCTTTATGGTAACAAGGACTATGGTATTAATAGTAATTAATACCATTAGAATCCATGATCATTGGCCCACTGTCTCACTTCTCTTCTGTGAAATGAGTTCCTTGGTCAGAAGCAATAGTGTGTGGAATGCCATTGTGGTGAAAGAGGCACTCAGTATGTCCATGGATCGTGGATTTGGCAGAAGCAATATGTGCATGAAAATCAAAATCATAAGCAGAATATGTATCTATTCCAGGAAGTAAAAAGCTTTGTCCTTTGCCCAAGAGCAATGATCCGATGTAGTCAACCTGCCACCAAGTTACTGGTTGGGCAACCCAGGATATAGTTCCATATCTAGGGCTCAGTGTTGGTCTCTACTGCTGGTAGATCTGGAACTCACTAGCAGATGTGGCCATGTCAGGCTTGGTGAGAGGACGACTCTACTGTTGTATCCATGAATAAATCCCACTGCGTCCACCATGCCCACTATGTTCATGGTCCCATTGGAAAATGACAGATACAGCTGAGGACACGGCTGACTTTCCACAGAATAGATCACCCTAACTACTTGGTTACTGAATGATTGCTCAGCAGAACTTTGCTTTTGATCAGCATTTACATGGGGCACTATCGATTACTGATTATCATGACTATTGATCACTTTTGGTTATTGACTAGTATTGATTATTGGCCATTGATTAGTATTGATTATTGATTAACATGATGATTGATCGTTCTTCCATGACCGTCATCCACCTGCCTCTGCCTCCCGAATGCTGGGATTAAAAGTGTGCATCATCAGTTATTGATCATTTTTGGTTATCAATTAGTATTAATAATTATGGATTACTGATTATTGATTATTGTTCAGCATCAATTATTGATCATTATTCCATCACCAACCTCACCCTGATTCTGCCTCAATATTGATAATTATTGATTACTCTTTATTGATTATTGGTTATTGATCAGCATTGATTATTGAACATTATTCTATCACTGTCATCCACCTGCCTCTGCCTCCCAAGTACTGGGATTAAAGGCGTGTGCCACCACTGCCCTGCTTCTTTGACCATTGTGAGAGATCTATCCACATACTTCTTCCTTTTATGTCTCTCTCAACAATATTCTAATCGTTCTGTCTCCAAATCTCTGACAGTTAAACCATCCCACAGTTTATAGCTGATGATTCAGTGAATGATCACACATTTCCAAACATATGCATGAGCATGACTACTGCATGAAGCTCTGAACTGTGGTGATTTCCCTTTACTGGTGTCTTTCAGGTTTGTCCCAGAAACATGTTTTCATGCTGCAGTTGTTCACTTCTGGATGGGGCCTGCATAACAGGCAGAACCCTTAGTAAAGCAGGACCTAGTTATTTCTTCCTTAGTCACTTGATGAGAGGGCCTGTACCAGGAAGTCCTAGGTGCATGTATAATAATAGGGGCATTGTACAGGAATAGAAACTATAGGCTTCTAGGCAAGTCAGGCACCTAGCATTAGTTTCCAAGTTGCCCCCTCCCCAGCAATACCCAAGCCTAGCTTCAATCTCTAGGCTAATCCCAAACAAGACTAGAGTTTTCAAGTTACACCCTCAACAATACCAGGGTCTCGAGGTTATTCCCCCAACAAACCTGCTCCTCAGGTTTCAAGACCATGCGTAACAACCACTAATGCAGAGGTGAAGTTAAGCTTATGAGGTGACTCCCAGCACCAACCAATTATGTTAAAGGCCACAGCATCTTTCCAATTAGATACTTGCACACACCCTCCCTATTTCAAGAGACATCTAAAATGGCGACATTCATTCAGGCTTTTCTTAATCCCCTGCCATGTTCTTGACAACCGTAGGCCTGTGGCCAGGAATGGCTGCAGCTGATGCCCCACTGCTCAGCTGGAGCAGTCTGCTAAGGCGGTGAGAAACACCATCCCTGCCACCCAGGAGATGTCACCATGGGAGATGGCTCTGCCAATCTCCCATGCTGTCTCCACAATGCTTGGCTGAACCCAGATCACTCTGCCATCCATGTGGTGTCAGTCAAATGATACTCCAATGCTTAGGTTATCCAAAGGCTATATATGTTTGGTAATGCTCAATAAGAAGATGCTTATACAATCAGAGGTGTAACTCAATACTCAATGTAGATATACCAACTACCATTGGTTGCTAGAGACACACACTTCTGCTTCTATGTTCCCCCACTCTTGTGTCACCTTCCACTAGCTCCTCCTCTTCCTCTCCTTACTCATCCTACCTTAGCTCCTCCTACAATTCCCTACTTGCTGCTTACAATAAATCCTTTGCCCATAGACATTTGGGGATCCACCATCACTGAAACATTCTTGGCTGATGCTGGTGCATTGGGGATGGGGGCAAGATAGCTCAAATAGAATAAAGACCCTGCTGGGAGTTGCATCAGATCAGCTCCTGTGTGTGTCTTTTTGGGGATCACTAACATTTCCCTGGCACTACATGTTCAATTTCTATTAAGATGGAATAGCAGGCCAAGATATTTTCTTTCAAGGGAAGATAGTTGGATAGAGTTGATGGTAGAGACTTGCTCCAATATTCAAAATCTATGATTTACAATAAACACCTGCCAAAGACTTCAAACAACATTCCTATCTAACCATGAAACTGGTAGCACAGCCTACACAGCAGCCTGGTCCTGTTTCAGAGCCTTCTCCTGGTTTTGGCCCCCAACAGAAAGCTAGCAGCTTTCTGAGCTACATGTTATACTGACTGGTGTAACACACACAAGTGAGGAGTGTACTGTCTCCAGAATCCTAATCGGCCAGTAGATGTCGTGCTTCTCTGTTTGCAGTGGGATTGGCCAGGTGCACTGACTTATCTTTCACCTTAGAATTAATATCTCTGAAAAACCTATGGCACTAGATTCCTAAGCATTTCACTAAATTAGAAGACTACTAAATTTTGGTTGGATTTATTTTCTGTCCTCTGGTGCCCTTATGGGTTTGCAATGAGTCCAATTTGTTTGATACCTCAGGTGCCTTAGGTAAATTCTACATAATGTGCACTTTAGAGCACTAATATTATATTTTATGGAGGACACAGATGATCAAGATCCCTTCTAACTAAGTTAATGACAAGAAAATGCTGAAATACAGATTCAAATAGAAAACCCAAAAGCTAAAGTAAACTTTATTTCCCCACACAGAGAATTATTTTAATATTTCATTATTGATTCTCTTGTTTTCTCAATGCTGTTATACACACATGAAATTATTAATTAGAAAGGCATATGTACTTACGAATGGATGCATATAACATATTTTCCATCTTCGTTGAATGAACATATTTGAGGTGGACGTGAGACTGGGTTTAATTTAGCTTAGGCTAGCCTAAAATTCATGACATAGCTTAGCTGGGCCTTGGCCTTATGATCATCTAGCCTTGTCTGTTGGGTTCTGAGATCATAGGCATGGTGACCCCAGGGAGCTGCCCCTTGAGTTTCAGCTTCAATGTCTAATAGTGGGTTACTGGAACAATCCCTTCCTTTCATCTTTTTTGAAGAAAAGGTATCTGAAAGCACAGTATGACATTTTCTAGAAAGAACCAGAGCCAGGACTACTAAGAATCCTCTGGCATCTTACTTTCCATTCCATCTCAATCATTGGACTCAAACCACAATTACAGCCATTTTGCTGTGGTAAATATTATTTGGGAGTTTCTTACCCCACTTAAATCATAGAGATACCAAATAAAAGACACAGAAGACTTTGTATTTACAATAAGCAGTAAAGCAACAGAGTTAGGCAGATATCAACCCTCTATTCTATTTTGTCTATTTTCCTGTTATTATCTGTGAGATATCACATGCCATGTTCTCGATAGGCTGCTCATATTCCCAGGCCAGACCTACTGGCCATGCACTCACACTCCACCAACCCCATGGTGCCTTCTTCCTTCTCCCACTTCTCTCTCCTTCATGGTGTCTTCCCCAGACACTCAGTCTGGGACCTAAAGCACCATCTACCTTTCTTCTCCCCAGCTTCAGGTTTTGGCATCTTTATTAAGCAATCATGGAAGGCAGGAAATAAATATAGAAATAATGTAATTATAGTCCCCAAAAATTATTGTACAAAGTTGAACCAGGCTTTATGGCCATGTGTCCAGAGTCTAGGATCCTGTATTAGAGCACATCAAATATTATTTTTACTTTTTCTCTCAGGCTGAACATTTCAGACCAAGAAAATAATAGTCTTTTAAAACAGGGCCACTTCATGATTCCCAGTTTTTGTTTTTGTTTTTCTTTTTTTTTTTTTTGTTTTTTTTTTTTTGGTTTTTCGAGACTAGGTTTCTCTGTGTATCCCTGGCTGTCCTGGAACTCACTCTGTATACCAGGCTGGCCTCAAATTCAGAAATCTGCCTGCATCTGCCTCCCAATGCCTGGGATTAAAGGTGTGTGCCAACACTGTCTGGCCTTTATCCAGACTATTGATTGCCTAGTGTGTAGAAACAAGAAATTATTAATCAAGACATTTATTAATCACCTAAAATTAATTACCTCACAACTCCTTGCTAATATCAATCACTACTAATTGAAGGAAGCTTTTACCCTCTGTTTTCATCTTTTTTTTTGTACTGTGACTAACCCTGCTTCAAAGTTGGTCATAGAACTTGATTATTGCACAGGTCTCTCCCTCTTCATTTTAAGACCCAAGAAAAGCCAGAGAGGTTGGAGGAAACTCACTCAATGTTTTATTTTTGTTTTGCACTGACTAGTCTAGGACCAGTCTGGAAGAGTTGCAAGACACTCTTTCCAGCACTGAGCAGCACAAAAGGACTGGGTGCTCAAAACAATTCTCAATTACATACAGAGGCAAGCCTCAGCTGCAGGCAACATTCCTGTGAACAAAAATAAATAATCAGGAGGAGTTGAAAAAAATGGAAAGAAATTCGTAATGACTTGAAATTGAAGGTGAATGAAAACAAAAAGGAGGATATAGCAATGTTGCATTTGAAATCAATAATTGGCTTTTAAAACAAATACACATAGAATGAATTAGGTAGTCTTCTGTTTCTATTTTGTGGAATTGTCCAAAGTGTATTGGTCTTAGCTCTTCTTTGAAGATCTGGTAGAATTCTCCATTAATACTACCTAGTCCTTGCCTTCTCTTGGACAGGAGGTTTATAATGCCTGCTTTGATTTCCTTAAAGGTTATACTACACTTTAGATAATTTACCGATCTTGATTTAATTTTGGTTTATGGTATCTGTCTAGATAATTATCCATTTCTCTGGCTACACATTTCATCTAGATTTTCCAGTTTGTAGAAAGAACTAATGATTTTCAGAAGTTTTCTCAATTTCTCTTGTTAAGTCTCCCTTTTAACTTCTGATTTTGCTAATTTGGATACTGTCTCTGTGCCCTCTGGTTGGTCTGGTTAAGGGCTTTTCTATCATATTGATTTTGTCAAAGAACTAGTTCTTGGTTTTGTTGAGTCTCTGTACTGTACTCTTTGTTTCTAAGTGGTTCATTTTTGCCTGTGGGGAGGTGGGCAGTGAGAAGCATCTGGGTGCCTAGTAGAGCATAGGCCTTGAACCCCAGACCTTTATCGGACGGCAGGTGTTCAGCTCTGCTTCCAGGCCCTGGTTCTTTTCATTTAGCTTCAGCCCTCCAGAGCCCACAGAAAGGTCTATGGCCATCAGTCAGGAGGAACAGTGCCCCAGGCTATCTCACAAGTAGATGAGGTATCTCCAAACTCTCAGAACAAGTCAATAGGCATTATCTGCTGACTGAAACTGTATATAAGGGCTCTATTCAGGGGAAGTAAAGTGTACAAGAATCATGCGGGTGTCCGACAGTTTCTGTAGCAAGATCACTTGGGAAGAGATCTGCTCTCCCAGAACCTGCCTGGGACACCAAGCTGCCTCCATGCCAGCTAGCTAGCTCCTTATTGGCCCAGCCCGGGTCAGCTCAGCATGGAGACTGGTGCAGCACCTAGGAGTTACTGGGCTGCAATAGTGGAAACTCAGCAGAGGCAGGCGATCTCCCCTCCCTGCTCACACCCTGTCCTGTGCTGGGCCGGAGATCATTGTGGGACACCCTCCAGAACAAGGGACCCGCATATGCCCTGAGTTTGATTATTTCCTGGTGTCTACATCTCTTAAGTGTGTTTGCTTCTTTTTGTTCTAAAGCTTTCTGATATGCTGTTAAGTTGCTTGTGTAGGGTCTCTCTGGTATGCTTATGAGGGCAATTAGTGCCATGATATTTTGTGTCCCATAAGTTTTGTTATGGTGTGTCTTCATTCTCATTGAATTCTAGAGTCCAGTCTTTTATTTCTTTCTTTATTTCTTTCCTTAGCAAGTTATCATTGTATAGAAAGTTGTTCAGTATGTGGCTTTCTGATATTTTTGTTATTATTATAATTTTTTTTTTTTTTGGCTTTCCGAGACAGGGTTTCTCTGTGTAGCCCTGGCTGTCCTGGAACTAACTCTGTAGACCAGGCTGGCCTCGAACTCAGAAATCCGCCTGCCTCTGCCTCCCAAGTGCTGGGATTAAAGGCGTGTACCACCACTGCCTGGCGATTTGTGACAGACCACATGTTCTGGAGAAGATACAATGAGGTACTGAGGAGAAGATATATGTAATTGTATGTCTACCTTTTCATACCTGATTTGGTAATTAGGATATTGTCTCTGTGTCCTTTCATTAGTATGGCTAAAAGTTTTCTATCTATCTATCTATCTATCTATCTATCTATCTATCTATCTATCTGTAGGGTGAAATGTTCCATATGGAAGAGTCAGAAGAAAGACTTAAAGAAGGTGAAGAGGATGGCGACCCCATAGGAAAAACAACAGTGTCAACTAACTTGGACACTTTAGGGCTTCCAGAGTCTAAGCCAAAAACCAAGGGGCATACAGGGGATGGTTCATGGCCCTGGGCATGTGTGCAGCAGAGGACTGCCTTGTCTGGCCACAATGGGAGAGGATGCACTTAACCCTATAGAAACTTGATGCCACAGGGAAAAGGGAACCTGGTGGAGGTGAGGTCCCAGTGGGTGGGTGGGTGAGAGAGAAATCTCTCAGAGGCAGCAGAAAGGAAGATGGGGAAAAGACCTCAGGAAGAGGTACCAGGAAAGAGGGCAACTTTGGAATGTAAAAAATTTTATAATTTTAATTAAAAAGGGAAAAAAGAAACAAAATTGAAAAAATATATATCTACACTGAGTTTGAAAAAGAGAAGATAGATGGTTTCCTTGCAGAGAAAGTGGCATTAATTCACTACTATTAATTGCACATACCTGGCTGCTATGTGTAATGTTAGCTTCTGTGATCTGTAATATGACACACACAGCTACAGGCAATGGCCTGTGTCTCAATCATCCCACCTGACTTAACATTGAAAGTGCATTGGCCGTATCTCCAAAGTTGGAAATTCAATATTTCTTGGATTATGCTAAAGTTCCCAAATTATATACCTGTCAATCTAGTTTGTCTTCATTCACCTGACATGCTGGCAAATTAGAAAATTATAACCCTGTCACCATCATGTCTTTTATTTTTTTGTATTGGTGACTCCAGGGTTAGTGATCGGAAGCGATGTCATTAAAACCATCTTCTCAACAAAGTAACTTATTTTAAAAGTGCATCAGTTGCCTCCCTGTCCAATTTAATGAGAAAAAAAAACATGGCTTTAATCAAACTTTGGGTTAAATGTAAGCTGAGTACTTCATGGAATCTATCATGGAGCCTATGGTGGGTCCCACCATACATTTCCTTGTGCGGACACAAACTGTTGTATATCAAGTACATTGACATAAAATAGACTTTTTCAATTCCAGAAGTGATAGCCACATCCCATTCCATGATGTTGGTACTTGATTCTGTACTAAGGAGTAACATTGATCACCCTCTGGTTAATGAGTGTGAGCTCATTTATATTGCCAAAGAGGGTCTTAAATATTCCAACATAGCTGAAGTACAGAAAAAGGCTTTGAAACCAACTGTATGAAGATAATAGAGGTCCTTAAAGTGGAAATGACTAAATCTCTTAAAGAAATCGAGGAAAGCACAAACAATTGGAGGAAATCAATAAACACCTCAAAGACAGCCAGGAAAACACAAACAAAAAAGTGGAGGAAACCAACAAATCTTATAAATCAAGCCAAGAGCTGGGCAGTGGTGCACACCTTTAATCCCAGCACTTGGGAGGCAGTGGCAGTGGATTTCTGAGTTTTAGGCCACCCAGGTCTACAGAGTGAGTTCCAGGACTACCAGGGCTACACAGAGAAACCCTGTCTAAAAAAAATAAAGCCAAGAAAAACAAATGAAGATTACAAGGAAAATAGAAACAATAACAAAATCACAAACTGAGGGAATAATGGAAACAAAACTTCAAGAATGCAAAGAGGAACTACGGAGGCAAGATTCACAAACAGAATTCAGAGATGAATGAAAAATCTTAAGCACTGAAGATACAATGGAAGGGATGGAAATATCACACAAAGAAAATGTTAAATCTAAAACTTCCTGACATAAAATATCCAGAAAATCTAGGACACTGTGAAAGGATAAAATGTAAGGATACCAGGACTAGAGAAAAAAACAATATTAGATCAAATTCTCCTAAAATATTGATAACAAAATCTTAGAAGAAAAACTTCCAAAATAAGGATGGAGGTGCCTATCAAAGTAAAAGAATCATGAAAACACCTAACAGAATGGACCCTAAAATGAAGTCTCTTTCCTGTATAATAATCAAAACATCAAGGACAAAGAAAGAATACTAAAGCTACAAAGGTCAAAAGCCAATAAACATGTAAATTAAGATTGTTTAAAATTGTAGATGACCTTCAAGGAAGTTACCAATACAAATGAAAATTCAGGTCGTAAATAATCTTGTATTATCTGCAAAAGAAAGGAAAGCACACAAATACCCCAACACCAGCACCAGCAGCACCACCAGCAGCAGCAATAACAAAATACAAGGAGTTAACAATCACTGTTTATTGACTCTCCCAGTATCAATGATCACAGTTCACCAGTAAAAAGACAAAGGGTAACAGAATAGATGCTAATAAAATTGATCCTTCAATTGCATACAAAAAATATAGCTCCACATCAAGAATAGGCAGTAATTCCAGGTAATAGAATGTAAAAAGATTTTCCAAGCAGATGGACCAAAGGAGCAAGCTGATGTGGTCATTTTAAAATGTAGTAAAATAGATATTAAACAAACTTAATCAAAAGAATTGGAGAAAGACACAACAATTTCCTCAAGTTCAAAGTCTCTTTTGAGTTTTATACAATCATGTAATGTAATCCCCTATATCTTCAAAAACAAATAGAATATCATATCCATCCAAATTTGCAGAACGTACTTCACCATTTTATATTCCATTATGAGGAAATACTCGGCCAAAAGAAGACCAAAAGCCTGTAAGGCAATCTCCAAACTCTGCACCTCCATGTCTGATGTCAAAGTGTTCTTCAGATCTCCAACTCCTTCCTGCTTCGCTCACTGCAGCACAATTCTTTCTCTTTGGCTGGTTTTATTCCCTGCAACAGTTTTCCAGAGCAGGTATCCCACAGCTCTGGAGTCTCAAAATATTAGGGTTTCAAAGGTAACTTCAATATTACAGCTTCTTGTTCCAGTATCTGGGATCCACACATGATCATCCGTGCTCTTCAAAAGAGATTGGGTCGCTTCACCAACTCTTCCATCTATAGCACTCTAGGTTCTGGCTGACTCCACTTTACTGCTGCTACTGTTCTTTCTGCTCATCCCATGGGACTGACATCATCAATATGCTGGGTTCTTCTGCTTTAACTAAGATTCACTGCGTTGCTCTCATGCACTCCCTTCACAGGACCAAGCTTTAGCTGCTCTGCATGACAGATTCATTTATGCCAATGAAAACAATACCACCTGGGTGATTCTCACACATGATCGACTCCAGGTGCACAAGGAACAACCTTGGCTATCTCTCAAACACAGCTTCTTTGTCCTCTCAGAAAACACTTACCAGAAGATTTCACCTAATGGTGCTAGTTTCCTGCTCATCACCACTAATTTTCTAACTACAGCCAACCAGCATCAGTTGTCTCAGTGGTCCATTCTATATTTTCCTCTAAAAGCAGAGCCACATGGACAAAGCTGCTGAGTCCCTCTGCTTGCTGGGGCCCAAACATCACTCTTTCTATTACATCATCACCAGCTTTCTATTTTTCAACAACTTCACTGCCTAAGCTCGGCTGTCCTTGAACTTGCTCTGTAGAGGAACCTTGAACTCAGATCTGCATGGCCCTGTCTTCTGAATGTTGAGAAATACATATGTAACACTTTGCCCATACCTAAGCTTTTTATTACCTAAAACTTTTTCTGTACCAGGATGACTTGAATCAGAGATCTGCTTGATCTTCTGATGAGATCTCTTGACCTTCTGATGAGAGCAAAAGACAGCAACATTCTTCATCAAAACATTATAGAAATTATATACAGAAATTATATGTTCATCTCCTGGGATTTAAGTTGTGTACCACCATGCCTGGACCTAAGTATATCCTATATCCCTTTAGATTTTAAATTGAAAACCCAGTATAGTAATCAGAATTCGTCAACTGTCAATTTGACACATACTTGTATGTCTTCATGTCCACATAAAAAGAGTAACCAGTTAATAATAATGCCTAATATTATACAGTTCTCATTCATACAACTTCACATCCACATGTTTTGGTGGATGATATCTTGCAATAATATCACCATTTATTTAATAACATTGTGTATCTTTGATCACAGGATATAGCTTCATTCAACTTCCTGGTGAGATTTTCTCTTTGAAGCTAACAATTCATATTTTTTTTCTTTTCTAAGATTACTAAGCATGATCAAAACAGTCACCATGAGAGTAAACACTGGCCAAAGGATATGCTTGGCTTTCCTGAGACTTCGTTTGTCAATGCAGTTAACAAAATAAACCTCTTGACCTTCTGATGAGAGCAAAAGACAGCAACATTCTTCATCAAAACATTATAGAAATTATATACAGAATTCAAACCACCCTTAGCACATATGTGTTCTACTAGCATGGCCCATGAAGTTCCACTTAATGCATGTACAAATCCAAAGTCTAAAAATCCACATTGATTCCAAGAAAAGCATGGTCAGGCCTACCAATAAAAATACTTAAGTCTGGGGAACCAACTTCTGTCTCAGATAGAATTTCCATTGCTAAGAAGAGACACTGTGACCAAGGCAACTGTTTTAAAGGCAAATAGTTAATTCAGTCTGTCTTACATTTTCAAATGTTTATTTCATGACCAACATAGCAGGAAGAATGTCAGCATGCAGGCAGCCAAGATGCTGGAGAAGGAGCTGAGAGTTCTGCATTTTCATGAAAAGGCATCCAGGAAGAGACTGTCATCCAGCAAAATAGTAGGAGACTCTATTTTGCACTGACTGGAGCTCCAAAGACCCCGACTCTAGGAATTCACTTATTTCAAAACAGTAATATCTACCTAGGCCAAACATGCTAATATTATCACTTCTTAGGGCCAAATATATTCAAATCACCACAGTTTATTTCTACTATGAATTCTTTCGTGCATTTAAGTATGATTAGGACATGCAGATGCTTTGCCACATTGATTATTTTCACAAGGTTTCTCTCTAGTATGTGTTGATTTTTCTATTCAGAGAATACTGTGGCATGTAAAGGATTTTCCAACTTGAGTACATTCACAAGATTTCTGTCCAATTTGCGGTCTTTTATGTCTTTGGATACTACAGTGATAGACACAGGCTTTTCCATGTTTGTCACATTCATAAGGTTTCTCTAAAAAGTGTGTTACTTGAAGTATTTGGAGAGTACACTGTCATGCAAAGACTGTACCTCATTCATGGCATTCATGCAGTTTCTCTACAGTATGTGTTCTTTTATGTATCCGGTGATGCTTGTGACATGCAAGGGCTTAGCACCTTGATGACACTGAGTCACTCTCTTGAATGTGTTTTACTATGTAGTCGCAGAAAAAAGTGAATTGTCAGTTTTTCCACAGTGATTACATTAATGAGGCTTCTCTCCAGTGTGATTTCTTTGTGTGTGTGTAAAGAACTATGACAGGCAAAGGCTTTACCACATTGTGAATATTCAAGCAGGTTTCTCTCTGGTACGTGATCTCTCCTGTCACTGCAGATGACTGTGACTTGCAAATGCTTTACAACACTGATTATATTCATGAGGTTTCTCTCCTGTACCTGTTCTTTTATAATAATGGAGATGCTAAAGTTGTGAAAAGTCTTTCACCACCTTGATCACATTCATGAGGTTTCTTCCAATGTGGGATCTTTTATGTTTTTGAGATTAGTGGGACATGCAAAGGCTTTAGCTCAAAGATTACATTCATAGTTCTGTCCAATACCTGTTCTTTTATGTTTCGGAAAAAATCTTTATGGAAAAGACTTTCACCACTATAAAGTCCTCACAAAAGGGAAGAACTCCCCCCACCCAAGCCTCAGGAATTCATGGTCAACCAATAACTCACAAGACACAGAAGTCGATGTAATCAGCAAGAGGTATAGTTTGACCAGCATGCTGAGGTCAAGACCCAGAACCCATGCAGGGTCTATGGGGTTTGACCCTGAGCTTTGGAGGCACAGGGAATTTAAAGGCAAAACCACATGGAAAAAAACATAATGCAGGGGGAGTCAAGGGTGGTTATTGGAAAGTCCCAGCCCATTATTCAGTTTGTGACAGGGTCTAAGTAACAGTCAGGGAGAATATTCTGTATAGGCTATTCTCAACAGCCTATTCATACTCAACCATCTTGTGGTCAGCCAAATTTCTGAAACACAGAGTTCACGAATGAGCTGACCTATACTCTTGGTTCCTCTCAGCATGCTAGAAGTTTTTGAAAATTTTTAACACTTTCACCACAATGATTATATTCATAGGTTTCTTTCCAATATGGGTTGTTTTATGGTTTTGGAGACAAAAATTTTCTGAAAAGGCTTTTACCATATTAATTACATTCACACAGTTTTTCTCCAGTATGTGAACATTTATGTCTTTGGAGAATTTTCAATTATAAATGATTTTTTCTACATTGATTACATATCTAAGGTTTCTCTCTGGTATGTTTTTTTATGATATTGCAGATGACCCAGTTGTGTAAAGCCTTTATCATACTGATTACTTTCATAAGGTTTCTTTCTAGTATGGGTTTTTTATTATATGGGAGATAACTGCAACTTGTAAAGGCTTTGCCACATCGATTACATTCATAAGGTTTCTATCCAGTATGTGTTCTTTTATGTCTTTGGAGATTACTGTGTTCTGAAAAGGCTTTACCACATTGATTACATTCATAAGGTTTCTCTCCAGTATGTGTTCTTTTATGATATTGAAGACTACTGTGACGTGAAAAGGCTTTACCACATTGATTACATTCATGAGGCTTCTCTCCAAGATGTGTACTTTTATGACTTTGGAGATTACTGTGACGTGAAAAGGCTTTACCACATTGATTACATTCATAAGTTTTCTCTCCAGTATGTGTTCTTTTATGTCTTTGGAGACCACTGTGATCTGCAAAGGCTTTACCACATTGATTACATTCATAAGGTTTCTCTCCAGTATGTGTTCTTTTATGATATTGGAGACTATTGTTTTGTGAAAAGGCTTTTCCACATTGATCACATTCATAAGGTTTCTCTTCAGTATGTGTTCTTTTATGATATTGGAGACTAATGTGATGTGAAAAGGCTTTACCACATTGATTACATTCATGAGGCTTCTCTCCAAGATGTGTACTTTTATGACTTTGGAGACTACTGTGACGTGAAAAGCCTTTACCACATTGATTACATTCATAAGGTTTCTCTCCAGTATGTGTTCTTTTATGATATTGGAGACTACTGTGTTGTGAAAAGGCTTTACCACATTGATTACATTCATAAGGTTTCTCTCCAGTATGTGTTCTTTTATGATATTGGAGACTACTGTGACGTGAAAAGGCTTTACCACATTGATCACATTCATAAGGTTTCTCTCCAGTATGTGTTCTTTTATGTCTTTGGAGATGACTGTGATATGAAAAGGCTTTACCACATTGGTTACATTCATAAGGTTTCTCTCCAGTATGACTTCTTTCATGCCTGCAACAGTAATGGGCACATGTGAGAGCTTTACCACATTTATTAGCCTGATCAATCATTTTATCATTATGAATAAATTTTACAGTTGGTCTCATAATAAAGAACACTCAGATCTTATGCTTTTATCACTTTGATGTTCACGGTTGTACTTGAAAATACCTGTGATGGTAAGAGCATTTACTACATGGCTCACATTTATAACATCTGTTTTCTATATGAGATTTCTACATGATGCATTCATAGGTCAGAATAAAATGGAACAACTAAGAGCATTAAAACTCTGATTGCATTCTTAACTTTTCCTGTAGTGTGCATCACACCACAAAAGCACTGTGAAACAGGATGAACAGAAAAAGTGCAAACTTCTGGTACCCATAAAGATTTTCTGCAGTGTGAATTTGGGTAAAGTAGAGAAAACCAATTAATTGTAAACACCTATCATATTCAGAAAGTCTACCAAAGGCAGAATACTACATATCTTCTCATTGTTGTGAAATAGACAGAGGTTGTTTTTTTTAGTATCCCTATGCTCACATGGTTTCATCCATTCTGACAATTGATACCACCATTAAAAAAGCAGAACAAATGAAATGTTCCCACATTGAATTCACATGCATTGACTTTTTGTTCATTGTAGACATGATTAATGTTTCTCCAAAACAACATTCTCGATTCTCATAAACTGACAAAACAATACAATTAAAAATTTCACTATAAGAATACGAGTGTCACCAACCTTATCATGGACTATTTGATTATTAGAAGGTTATGGATACATGTTTATCACTATTCAATGTGCAACATCTAAATATTATGAGACTATACAAATTGGTAGTTCCACAACATAGCTCTAATGGAGGTACAAATCAATTAAAGGAATCTCTTAAGGCATTGTTTCCTTCTCTTCTTGCTTACAGAAATGCCTTGCAAACACAAATCAGATAACTGACATGGAGGTACATAGTTTTAGGAGAATATTATAATCATAGCTACAATAAAATGACTCATATTTTACACATTTGCTTTCCTTTAGAGCATCCAAATCATATTAAAATTTCCTCAAAGGCATTTTTGTATTCAATTAAACATTAAAATTACCTTTCATGGCCGGGTGGTGGTGGTGCACACCTTTAATCCCAGCACTTGGGAGGCAGAGGCAGGCAGATTTCTGAGTTCGGGGCCAGCTGGTCTACAGAGTGAGTACCAGGACAGCCAGGGCTACACAGAGAAACCCTGTCTTGAAACCCCCTCCCCCCAAAAAATACCTTTCATGACGTCTAGAAGTTTGATGTTGTTCTTTAGTATGATGGACTTCCAAATTATAGCCTAAAACCAAGGTACAAGAAAATCAATGTTATGGTATTGGAATTAGGCAAAATTCAAGTTACTCTGAATTTTCACAGCAATAAACCTGATTTATTCAACTCAATATTACTTGTTCTCTATTGAAATAAGAGATGATCATCAGTAACCCAGAAACATTTTTCCCTTATTTTGAGAAGCAAAAAAAAAATTCAGTCTTACCAATAGCAGTGAGGTTCCAGTAGGTCTCCAGCATCACATCTTTGTAGAGATTTTTCTGGGAAGGATCCAGCAAATTCCACTCTTCTGCAGTGAAGTTCACATGCACATCATCAAAACTCACTGCTTCCTAAAATATCACATACATGTATACAACACAAAGCCTGATGCTGACATCAATACAAAGTAAAGTTATGCTTCCTAGACAATATGATCAAATAATTCAGGTGATTCCTCCACTTATTTTCTGACACACAAATTATAATATAATCACTATGTCAGTTTAGAAGAAACTTGAAATATTGACACTTGAACCCCTGACACAGGGTTCACCTGTGTCACTCCTGAACCCTTAGAATAGGATATAGCCTTGCAACACAAATGGCAACTGAGAGGGATATGCAGGGGGAAACAGATCAACTGTACTGAGCACACATCTGAAAAGCTGGATGAACAATTACTAACTACAAAAGTGATGGGCAACTGTGTGTATTTGCTCATGTCTTTAATTGTAGAGGTACAGGCAGGTGGATTTCATTGAGTTGGATGCCAGCACAGTCCATGCAATGAGTTTCAGGACAGCAAAACTTACATGTTAAGAACCTCACTCTGCAACAAAAATAAAGCAGGAAACAAAAATGATAGAATGAACTCACAGTTCTTTACTGAAGTTACTGCAAAGAATTATGCATTCACTGCAGTTCTGTATTCATCTTGCAAAAACATGCAGTGAACAAGTTTAAACAGCAACATTAATTAAATTTTATTAGAAGGGAATGTATGTTTAAGCAGTTAAAAATAGGTGAACATATTAGTAATGTATATGTTGATCAGAAATAAAGAACGTAGTTCAGGAGATATAGCTCAGGAGTTGAAAGCTCTTGCTGGTCTTCCACATAATGGTGGTCAATTTCTGATATACACATGTGGACCAACATCTGTCCATTTCTTCATGATCATGAATTCTGAGGCCATCTTCTGACAACAGTAAAGATGAGGCACACATTCATAGTCAGGCACACATGTATAACACTCTTATTTATCCAAAATTTCAGAAGAAACACAAGAGTTAGGCAGAACATCATACACCTGCAATTCAATGACTCTGAAGAATCAGATAATATTGATGACGTCAGCAGAAGCCATCTGGAGAAATAGAATATAATCTATAAATGTTTGCCGAATTTCAAAATGAAAGATGTAGACTAAGAGCAGCACAAAAGCATGTGCCTTACGTGATTTAGGGACAGAGTCCAAATGGGGAATGTATGGGAGCATGAGAAGAAAGCTGAAGGATCAGATTCAACCACAACACTGGAGACACCCAGAACAAAATTTGTCCTGTCTAAGAGAAATGCAGGGGTAAATCTGGAGCAGAGACTGAAGGAATGGTCAATGAGAACTCATTCAATTGGAGACACATGTGGACAAGCTCCAATCCATGAAATTATTAAGGATACTCTGTGATGCTCCCATTGCATAATTGTCTATTTAGAGACTCTACCCAGCAGCTGACTGAAGCAGTAGTGGATCTACACTCAAACATTGCATAGACCTTGGTAACTCTGATGGAAGAGTTGGGGGAAGGATTGAGGGCCCTGAACATGATAGGAACTCCACAGGAAGACCAACAGACTCAACTAACCTCAATCCTTGGGGACATTCAGAGACTGAGCCACAAACAATAACACACACAGGCTGGACAAAGGACCCTGGCCCATAAGTGGTAGATTGCAGGTCAGTCTTCATGATGGTCCTACAACTACTGTAGTAGGAGCTGTCCCTAAAGGTGCTATTGTTGCAATTTGTTTCTTTAACTGGGCTGACACTTCTGGCCTCAGTAGCGAGGATGCACATAACCCAATACAGACTTGATACACCATCATGGATACCCATGGGCCCATATCCTCTCAAAGGACAAACAGAAGATACAGTAGAGAGTCTGTGAAGGCAGGTGACTTAGAGTAGGGACTCTACTAAGTTCATAGCCATTTTAATTACAAAAAATTAAAACTGGAAAGAATCCAGACGCCCCTCAACCAAAATATGGATATGGAAAATGTGGTTCATTTACAAAATGAAACATTATTCAGCTATTAAATACAATGACAACATGAATTTTGCACACAAATGGATACAGCTAAATACTATCATCTCTGTGAGGTAGCCTAGATTTAAAAGCACGTGCATGTATGTACTCACAAGTGAATAATAATCATAAAATACAGGAAACCCACACTACACTCCATAGATAGAAAGAAACTAAACAAGAAGGAAGGCCCAAATGAACATGGTTGAATCCCACACAGAAGGGGGAATAAGCAATCATAGGAGGCAGATGGAAGAGAGAGAACTAGATGGGAGAGCAGATAAGAAAGAGGAATCGGGTAGAACCAGCAACAGGTGTGGCAAGAGACAAGAGAGGGCCAGAGGGGGAAAATGAATCAAAATCTACAGCTGCCTGGGGAAGGCAAGGGTTATATTTAGGATGTGCCAGAGACCATAAATTGGAGGGTGACAAGGATACTATGGAGTTGATCTTAGCTGAGATGCATAGCAGTGAAATATGGATGCTGAAGAGGCCACATCTGCAGTCAGGCAGGACCCCCAGTTGAGAGTTAAAGACATCAACCAATCCAAAAACCTTTATACCCCAAATTTGTTCTTATCCACAGGAATGCAATCTACAACATAGTTTCTGTCCAGAAGCAAAATAACCCTTTGATACCATGTTGCTGTTCTAACTTGCCACTCTGCTGCTGTGATTGAATCCTCTACGCAAAGGCCTCTCAGGTAATAAATGGTTGTTCTGCATGGTTCAGTCAGATCACAGTCCATCACTTTTTAAGCTAGGTTAGAAACTGAAGGCAAAAAGCATGGACAAACACTGTCTTGGTCTCTTGCTTGGTCACTTTCTCATGCTCAGCCTGCTTTCTCATCCAGCCCAGGACCACTTGCTTAGGGATATTGCATCCCTCAGTGGAAGAGCCTTCCTAATCAATCATCAACACTATCTCTCACAGATATAGCAACCAGCCATTCAGATGAGGGCAGGTCCTCGATTGAGCCTCCTTCAGATGACTGTAGCTCTGAAATGCTGAGAATTTTAGACAACTATGACACAGACACAATAATAAATAAGAAATAAATAAGAAGGTTGTAACATCCCAAAAACAATGAGCTAACAAGAGGCCATGCTACCCCATGAGGGAGTTGGAGTTGTGGCTGAGCAAGGACAAAATATGGAGGGCACCTGGCTCAGAGTATGGAAGGATACACTGGAATGGGGAGCTCAGAGGCTGTGCTGACCTGGGGTGAACAACTTTAACTCTGGGTTGCCAGGCCAGTGCTACCCTTACCAGAAATTAGGACCAGAGAAACACCGTCCACTATACGAGGCTGTAAAACATCTTTGAAGCACTTTGGGGCTGCGACTGTCCAGCATATCCAGTATAGCAGGGTTCCATATTCAATTTAGTCATCTCCCTCCACATATAATCAAGAAAAACCTGAAAACCAAGGCATACACAAAAATCTGGCAGAGAAGCCACTGACACAGGAAGAACAATGGTTCATCTTAACAACCGGCCTTTCAATCATTTAGTTGGAAGTCCTGAGGATCTTGGGTCAATGCACCAAGATGTTATGTTCAAGCCACAGAGGGCACAATGACCAACAAGGAGCCTATTGCAATGCAAACACATGGAGGTCTTTATTATGAGCTCTGTAATAAGGATTTTCACCAGGCATCCTCACATGAGATCGAATCTGAGAGATCAAGTCTAGAGGTGCTAGGTATTTATTGTAGTTATAGCGAGATTGGAACATTAACACACAGGTCAGCAACTTAACATTTTAAAAACTACATGTCTGGCATAATCTGTAGGAACCAATCAAAAGGGCAAAGCATCATCTGACAACCATGATGGGTAGACTAACTTTTTCTCTGTAAGGTGTATTAGTTATCAATATGTAGCTTAACCCTGCAGTTGTACCTTGACTGGCTGTGGACAAGGTGGGCTTGTCATGGGATGTTTGCTCAAGTGGACTTTGTGAGCTCTCTAAAACAGAACTGATTGTGCTTTACAAACTCATCTTTGTGCCTGAGGCCCTTATTATTGAAAGATGCTCCTGTTCAAGCACAAGCCATGTATGGCAGTAGAAAAGGAACTTTGTCCAAAGACCTGCCTCACTATCTGTTACTGCAGATCCTAATATCAGTTGCACTTACTCTGAGACAGAATACCAGTGGAAGTCGCCTCTCCCCCTGTGCATGCCTCTTATAGATAAGATAGACAATGCCCAGCTGCCCTTCCTTTCCTGCCTCATCCCTGTGTCTCAGCCCCACTTGGGCAGACAGTCCCTGTTCAACCACATGCTTTACCTGCCAGGACACAATATAAGCTTTCTATAGATTTACCACACTGTCTGTTATCCCAGATGCAAAGATCACAGTTTCCCCTAGCACTGTACTAAACACCAGAGGCAGCTTTACCTCTGTCCTGACTATGTCTCCTTGTGGATTGCTAAGATCATCTCTTCCTGCTCACCTCTTCTCACTGCTCCCAATATTACCCAGCATTCTCTCTTGAGGATACCCACCAAACAGGTCAGTGAAAGAAGCAATATTCAGCCAACTCACAGTTCTTTACTGAAGTTACTGCAAAGAATTATGCATTCACTGCAGTTCTGTATTTACCTTGCATAAACATAAAGTGAACCAGCTTAAACAGCAACATTAATTAAATTTTATGAAAAGGGAATGCATGTGTAAACAGTTAAAATTGGCAGATTAAAATATTAGTAATACATATGTTTTGTTTGTTTGTTTGTTTGTTTGTTTTGTGTGTGTGTGTGTTCGAGACAGGGTTTCTGTGTATAGCCTTGGCCGGCTTTGGAACTCACTCTGTAGACCAGGCTGACTTGGAACTCAGAAATCCTGTCTCTGCCCCTCAAGTGCTGGCATTAAAGGTGTGCAGTACCACCACCCAGCAGTAATGTATACGTTGATCAGAAATAAAGAATGCAGTTCAGCAGCCAGGACTACACAGAGAAACCCTGTCTCGAAAAACAAAACAAAAACAAAACAAAACAAGGAGTTATAGCTCAGGAGATGGAAGCTCTTGCTGGTCTTACACATAATAATGGTCAATTTCTAGCATACACATGTGGACCAACACCTGTCCATATCTTCAAGATCATGAGTTCTGAGGCCATCTTCTGACAATAGTAAAGATGAGGCACACATTCATATTCATGTACCCAGCCATAATACACTTATTTATTCAAAAATTTCACAACAAACATAAGAGGCAGAACATCATACACCTGCAATTCAATGAACCTGAAGCATCAGATAATACTGATGACATGAGCAGAAGCCATCCAGAGAAATAGAATATAATTTATATATTAGGCTGAATTTCAAAATTAAATATGTGGATGAAGAGCAGCAAAAAATCATGTGCTTATTGAACAAAAACATGTCAGGGGACTTCTGTGGTTTCTATATCTACAATCAGAACAGGAATAGCTTAATAGAGAATTTTGTTGTAGAAAACCAAAAACAGAATGAATAAAGTTAAAAATATAAAACCACCAGGTTTGCAAAATAGCATAGCATTGAACAGCAAATGTGTGCACAGTATCTTATGTGATTGAGGGACAGAGTCCAAATGGGGAATGTATGGGAGCATGAGAAGAAAGCTGAAGGATCAGATTCAACCACAACACTGGAGACACCCAGAACAAAATTTATCCTGTCTAAAACAAATGCAGAAGTAAAGCTGGAGCAGAGACTGAAGGAATGGACAATGAAAACTCATCCAATTGGAGACAAACATGGACAAGCTTGAATCCATGACATTATTAAGGATACTCTATGATGCTCCCACACAGGAGCCTTGCATAATTGTTCACTGAGATGTTCCACCCTGCAGCTGACTGAAGCAGAAGCAGAGATCCACAGTCAATCATTGCATGCACCTTGGTAACTCTGATGGGAAAGTTGGGGGAAGGATTGAGGGTCCTGAACAGGATAGGAACTCCACAGGAAGACCAGCAGACTCAATTAACCTTGACCCTTGGGGCCATTAAGAAACTGAGACAAAACCAATAACACTCACAGGTGGACAAAGGACCAATGGCCTGTAAGTAGCAGATGTGCAGCTCAGTCTTCATGATGGTCCTACAACACCTGTAGCAGGAGCTGTCCCTAAAGCTGCTGTCTATCATTGGAATCTGTTCCCATAACTGCGCTGCCACGTCTCGCCTCAGTGAATAGGATGCACTTAACCCAATACAGACCTGATGTACCATCATGGATTCCCAGGGGATCACACCCTCTCAAAGGACCAACAGGAGATACAGGAGGAACTCTGTGAAGGCAGGTGACTTAAAGTAGGGACTCCACTAATTCAGAGCCATTTTATTTATAACAACTTGAAAGTGGAAATAATCCAGATGCTGTTCAACCAAAATATGAATATAGAAAATGTAATTACAAAAGGAAAAACTATTTAGCTATTAAATACAAGGACATTATGAATTTTGCAGGCAAATGGATACAGCTAGAAACTATCATCTCGATTGAGGTAACCCAGATCTAAAAGCACGTGCATGTATGTACTCACTTACAAGTGAATAATAATCATAAAATACAGGAAACCCACACTACACTTCATAGACACAAAGAAACTAAACAACAAGGAAGGCCGAAATGAGCATGGTTGAATCTCACTCAGAAGGGGGACTAAAGCAATCATAGGAGGCAGATGGAAGAGAGAGAACTGCATGGGAGAGCAGATAAGAAAGGGGAAATGAGGAGAACCAGCAACAGGTGTGGTGAGAGACAAGAGAGGGCCAGAGGGGAAAATGAATCAAAATCTGCAGCTGGCTGGGGGTGGGAGGGGGTACATTTAGGATGTGTCAGAGATCATAAATAAGTACCAAGGAGTCTAAGGTTGATCTTAGCTGAGATGTATAGCAGTTAGATATGGATGCTGAAGAGGCCACATCCTGCATCAGGCAGGACCCTTAATGGAGAGTTAAAGACCCCAACCAGTCCAAAAATCTTTCCACCCAAAATTTGTCCTGTCCACAAGAATACAATCTACAACATAGATTCTGTACAGCAGCAAAATAAAGTTGTTGTTGTTGTTCTAACTTGCTACTCTTCTGCTGTGATTGAATCCTCTAAACAAAAGCATCTCAGGTAATAAATGTCTGTTTTACATGATTCTGTCAGATCACAGTCCATCATTTTGGGAGCTTAGATTAGAAACTGAAAGCAAAAAGCATGGACAATTAACTCAGCCATTCTAGATCTCTGACGCTGTTGAAGACCTATGGTCTCATAGCCAATCCTGGCTATTTACCTTGAGAGAAAATTTTTGAGTGGATGGTTTTCAGCTGACACTCATTCTAAAGCCAAGGAAAAAATCCAGGTTCAGCACTAAGAGTTTTAGTTAGGATAGATGACAGAGGTTCTGGTTAGTCAACAAAATGATGGACTGGGTATTAGGACTATCTTGTACCTCACTGGTACAAATTGACATAATTATGCTCTAAATGTATTTTGAGAGAAAAGTTATATTTTAACAGGAAGGGTGATATGTAAGAGGAACGAAGCTGTGAAGGAGTACTGAGAGGAAGAGAAGGAGTAAGGAGAGGAGGAGAAGAAGGAGAGGGGAAGCTAGGTGATGAGAGAGAGAAAGAGAGAGAAATGGGGGGACATGGAGGCAAATGTTCACGTGTCTCCACCAGTAAAAGATAGTTTATATATCTAGGTTGGGTATTGGGTTACACTTCTGATTCAGCATTAACAAACTTATAATGCCTTTAATTAATACTTTTTAAAAAGTTGTACATAAAGGAAGCATAAAGGAAAAAAAGGGCATGGGATAGGGGTTTTCTTGGGGGTGGGGGTGGGGAAAGGGAATGGCATCTGAAATGTAAATAAAATATACAATGAAAAAAAACATGGACAAACATTGTCTCCTGGCTTGCTTTCTTGTTTGGTCACTATCTCATGCTCAGCCTGCTCTCTCATCCAGCCCAGGACCACTTGCTTAGGGATATTGCCACCCTCAAAGGAAGAGCCTTCCTAATCAATCATCAACACTACCTCTCACAGACATAGCACCCAGCCATTCTGATGAGGGCATGCCTTCAACTGAGGTTCCTTCAGATGACTGTAGCTCTGAAATGCCGAGAACTGAAAGCTACTATGACACAGACACAATAATAAATGAGGAAGTTGTTAGAACACAAACAACCAATGATTTAACCATATCAATTACAAGAGCTCCTGCCACCCCATGAGGAACTTGGAGTTGTGGCTGAGCAAGGACAAAATAGGGAGGGCACCTGGCTCAGAGCAGGGAAGGATACACTGGAATGGGGAGCTCAGAGGCTGTGCTGCTCTGGGGTGAGGTGTCTTTAACCCTGGGTTCCCAGGCCAGTGCTACCAAAGAGGAGGCTAAAACAGCTGGAAGGTGGACAGAAAAGCAGATTGTCTCACACAACACAAATGACCACCAATAAAGAACAGGATCTCTGACCCAAAAAAGATATAATAAATTTGTGACAATCAATGAAGAACAACCTCCCATCTTATGACAGCTCCAAGTTCAAAACTACAGAGTCACACATGAACTGCACAGAGGGTAGTTAAGGAGGTGGGAATTGAGGTCTTTGTCTTTCTACCCTGTAAAATAAGGTAGGCAGAGCCTGATTTTGCCCTGGATGCTGTCTTTAAGAACTCTCTGTCATGGACTAGTCAATGGGTCTAGG
Source organism: Arvicanthis niloticus (assembly GCF_011762505.2). Taxonomy (NCBI): domain Eukaryota; kingdom Metazoa; phylum Chordata; class Mammalia; order Rodentia; family Muridae; genus Arvicanthis; species Arvicanthis niloticus. The sequence continues at coordinate 1,871,620 of NC_133431.1, forward strand.
TCCTGTTGTTAAGAAGGATTTAACCCAAGGTGTGGGGCTAGTAACTAAATCCATTAGGATGGAGTCTGTCTCATTTCCTCAGTGAGAGAATGACAAACTTCCACAGCCAAAATAGACAGCCACAAGGGGGCAGTAAAGGCTACCCAGCAGATTCTTCCACTTGGACAAAGGAGAAAATGAAGACAGGATGGCAGCTGTGAGCCCTGTAGCAGGGTTTTAAGTCTGCTCTAACCTTCCCAGAAATTAAGACCAGAGAAACACCATCCACTATACCAGGCTCTGGAACATCTTCAAAGCACTTTGGGGCTGCGACTCTCCAGCGTATCCACTGTAGCAGGGTTCCATGTTCAATTTAGTCATCTCCCTCCACATATACTCAAGAAAAACCTGAAAACCAAGGCACACTATCTCAAATCTGGCAGACAAGCCACTGACCCAAAAAGAATGGTGGATATTAACAACCGGCCTTTCAATCCTTTAGTTGGGAGTCCTGAGGGTCTTGGGTCAATGCACTAAGATGTTATGTCCAAGCCACAGAGACCCCAAAGACCAACAAGTAGCCTATTGTAATGCAAACACATGGAGGTCTTTATCATGAGCTCTGTAATAAGGATTCTCACCAGTCAGCATCACATGAGATCAAAACTGAGAGTCTAGAGGTACTGAGTATTTATTACAGTTACAGCAAGATTGGGGCATTAACATACAGGTCAGCAACTTAATATTTTAAAAGCTGCATGTCTGGCATAATCTGCAGGAACCAATCAAGGGGGCAAAATCATCTGACAAACATGATGGGTAGACTAACTTTTCCTCTGTAAGGTGTATTAATTATCTTATATGTAGCTTAACCCTGCAGTTGTACCTTGACTGTCTGTTGACAAGGTGGGATTGTCATAGGATGTTTGCTCAAGTGGACTTTGTGCACTCTCAGAAACAGAACTGATTGGGGTTTACAAACTCATCTTTGGCCTGAGGTCCTGATTATTGAAAAACGCTCCTGTTCAACCACAAGCCATGCATGGCAATAGAAAGGGTACTTTATCCAAAGACCTGCCTCACTATCTGTTACTGCAGATCCTAATATCAGTTGCACTTACTCTTAGACAGAATACCAGTGGAAGTTGCCTCTCCCCCTGTGCATCATCTTATAGATAAGATAGACAATGCCCACCTGCCCTTCCTTTCCTGCCTCATCCTTGTGTCTCAGCCCCACTTGTGCAGACAGTCTCTGTTCAACCACATGCTTTACCTGCCAGGACACAGGTAAGCGTTCTATAGATCTACCACACTGTTTATTATCCCAGATGCAATGATCACAGTTTTCCCCTAGCACTGTACTAAACACCAGAGGCAGCTTTACCTCTGTCCTGACTATGTCTGCCTGTGGATGCTAAGATCATCTCTTCCTCCTCACCTCTTCTCCCTGCTCCCAACATTACCCAGCATTCCCTATTGAAATTTAAAAATTAAAAATTAAATTAGTTTCTTTCCTTCTTGATCATTAAACTAAACTAATTACATTAATTTTAATTTAAAAAATTAAATTAAATTGAATTAAATAGTTTTTCATCATTAAAAGATAGAATTATTTCTTCACGTATCTTTTATTTCCAGTAATGCCAACCTATGGTTAGAAAAGTATTTATATGTATTTATATATTTATATATATTATATACATTATATATTGACATACTTATATATATTATGCACATTACATATATTTACATATTAGTATATATTATGCACATACTTGAACATTCGTATCTCATCGACATATTTATATATATTACGGCACATGGATCTGAATATTTGTTTCTTATACACATATTTGAATACCTGTTTATTGTACACATTATATGTCTATAATATATATAAATATGTCTGTAATATATATAAATATGTCTAATATATATATGTCTATAATATGTATAAGTATGTCTAATGTGTATGTCTGCAGCAATATATATGTCTGTAATATATGTAAATATGTCTGCAACATATATAAATATGCCTATAATATATATGTGTCTGTAATATGTATAAATATGTCTGTAATATATATAAATATGTCTGTAATATATATAAGTATGTCTGTAATATATATAAATAGTCTGTAATATATGTAAATATGTGTGTAATATATATAAATATATCTGGAATATATATGTAATATATGTAAATCTGTCAGTAATATATGTAAATGACTGTAATATATAAATGTCTGTCTAATATATAAATATGTCTGTAATATATAAAAATATGTCTATAATATATATAAATATGTCTATGATATATATAAATATGTCTGTAATATATGTAAATATGTCTATAATATATATATTTCTGTAATATATAAATATATCTGTAATATATATATGTCCATAATAAATATAAATATGTCTGTAACATATATAAATGTCTGTAATATATATAAATGTCTATTATATATATATATGTCTGTAGTATATATATATATATACATATATATGTCTGTAATATATATAAATATGTGTATAATAAACAAAAATTCAGATATGTGTATAAATTCGCAAGACCCCCCCTGAAATAATAACTAATTATTATTAATCAATAATTTCCAGTGCTTTCTTTGCCGCCTGCCTTGAACAACCGTGTCCGCAAGGGTCTCAGGGCCTCACCTCGTCCCTTATGGATTTGTCTCCATGTTGTGTCGGCTGGGAAATAAATCATCAGAAAATCGATAGAGATGATGAAGCCGTGTCTCCGAATTCATCAATCAGATGCATCAACTATAAAACATAAAACATAAAAATAAAATATAAAATACATCGAATATAAATTCTAAAATATAAAATTAAAAATTAAATTAAACTACAATGGAAAAAATATTAAATATAAAACATTGATAATTATAACGTAAATGTAAATGTAAATATAAAACATAAAATTCGGTAATATAAAATTTAAAGTACAAAATTCAAAAAAGTAAATTAAAATGGAAAATAATAAAAAATACAAACTAAAACATAGAATATAATATAAATATTAATATGAAATAAATAATATAAAATAAAAAATGAAATAAAACAAAATTTAAAATCTCAAATATATGTAAAATATAAAACATAAATATAAAATATGAAATAAAATAAAATATAAAATAAATCAAATATAAAATATAAAATATGAAATAAAAATAAATAAAACAAAATATTAAATAGAAAATATGAAATTAAATGTAAATATATAAGAATTATACTTTAAAATTAAAATATATAATAAATATGAAATGTAACTTATAAACCATAAGTATAAAATATAAATATAATGAAAATAAAATAAAAAGTAAATAAAATATAAAATACATCAAATATAAAATTGAAAAATGAAAGCAAAATAAAATAGAAAATAATATAAAATAAAAATATGAAATATAACATAAAAGTAAAATATAAAATATAAAACATAAAACATAATATACAAAGTGTAAAATAAAATTTAAATATATAATAAAATATAATATGCAAACTATAAATATAATATATATGTAAATGTAAATAAAAAACACAATTTAAAACAAAATAAAATAGAAAATAGAAAATGAAAAACTCAAAGTAAAGTAATACATAAAATAATATAAAATATAATATTAAATATAAAATACAAAATATCATAAATTATATATATTATATATATAAAATAAGAAATAAATATGAAATAAAATATGAAATAAACGAAAATTTAAAATATACAATAAAATATAAAATGTAAAATACAAAACATAAATATAAAATATTAAATAATAAATACAAAATGCATCAAATATAAAATATAAAATATAAAATAAAGCAAAATATAAATTTAAATATAAAATATTAAAAAATTATATATGTAAAATATAATGTAAATGTAAACTATAAAATAAATAAATATAAATTAAAACAAAATATAAAAGAAGAAATAAATTTAATCTTTAAAATATATAATAAAATATAAAGTGTAAAATATAAAACAAGTATGAAACATACTATGAATATAAATATAAAATCAAAATCAAATATAAAATACATTAAATATAAAATATAAAACATAAAAAAAAGTAAACCGTTTTAAAACGATGTAAAATATGATATCAAATGCAAAATATAATATAAAATAAATTAAAGATTTAAAATAAAAATCTGATCGGACTTTTAATTCTACACCAGGCTGTGTAACGGAGATAAAATTGTTAAATATTATCCTACACGCGTCACATCCGGTCAGACGCTGTTTGACCAACTGTGCTTCACCGTACGTCATAATATTGATAATAATAAATATTAATTTGTGTCTATATAGCTTGTTTTATATTTTATATTTTATTTATTTGTTATATTTTATATTTTATTTTATATTTTTATTTTGTTTACTTAATTTTATATTTATACTTTATTTTATTCCATTTTTATTTACTTTACTACATTTTTATTCGTTATATTTTATATTCTTATCTTATTTAGGTTTTTCCGTATTTAATATTTTATTTTATATTTTTATTCATTTTATCTCATATTTTATACTTTGCATTTTACTTCATTATAATTTTATTTTCGTATTTCGTTGCACATTTTATATTTACATTTATATTAGGATCCCCCCAAGTTGACTCTTGATTTACATTGACTGCTGTCGCCAATAATGGATCAGTATTGGTTATTAATTATCGATAATTGCTTATCGATTATTGATCGGTATTGATTACCCATAGGCGGTAATCGATCATTGGTTAGCATGGTTACTGATCATTTTTAGCATCGATTATTCGTCATTGATTAGTATTGATTACCGATTATCAAGATTACTGACCGTCATCGTCATCCCATCACCGTAACGCCCCTGCCTCTGCCTCCCGAGTGCTGGAACAATGGCCTGCGCCACGATTTATTGATTGGTTACTGTTTATTGATACCTGATTAGTATTGACAGAGCCGGGGGCCGCCGCGGGGAATCACCGGATCCACCGCAGCTGCCACCTCCGGGAGACCCCGTCGCCGGCTGTGACGTCACGGTCAGCGCGACGTCTCCCGGGTCCGCAGCGGCAGCAATCCCGGTGCGGCCGCATACAGGACGCGGTCCGGTTCGCGGGACTCAGTCGCGGTCCCTGTGACGTCAGAAGCCCACGGTCAGCGGGCGCCGCGGGGCATCACGGGATCTAGCGACGCTGCCATTGACCTTGCCGCTGCCTTGCGCCTTCTCCAGCACTATGTCTGCCTGGATGCTGCCATGCTTTCCACCATGATGATAATGGACTGAGAGTCTGAAATTGTAAGTCAGCCCAATGAAATGTTTTCCTTATAAAAGTTTCCTTGGTCATGGTGTCTCTTCACAGTAATAAAACTCTAAGATACCTACTCACCCACTTTCTTTTGCACAGGGAGCCTGTTCCATCAGTTTCTGTCCCCACCCCCAAATCACTTATTTATTTAATTTTATTTTCTGGTTTTTGATTCCAAATAACCTCTTTCTGAGTTTTAATTCACCCAATCTAGATTCTTTCCTTTCTGATCATTTTAGCACTTGTCTTTGTTTATTGGGTATTACTCCCCAATTTTTCTTAATTTTGAGTCTTCTTATGGTCACATTTGTATATGTTTATCCTGCAGCAAATTGTTCACAATATGTATGTCAGTATTACATTTTTTTTAACCTTAGCAACTGGCTGATACACGATTAGCATTTAAGATCTCTGTTCATACATCAGTGCTCCATTGCCTGGTTTAGATGATTTCATGTTGTTTCTCTGGGGCCAGGACTCTTAATGTATGTGCATATTAGCACTGTTCAGTCCTTAGTGTAGTTCCTTGTTATGTAGACAAAAGCTGGAGCTACATTTTCATTACTGTGGTATTGTATTGTCTCTGTGATGATTGAATCATTCAGGAGAGGTTTGTTAAGTTAAAATTAAGTACTAATCAACCAAAATAGTTGCATTGCTTAATGAGGGCAGATCATACTGTTTGTTTGTTTATTTATTTATTAATTCATTCATTCATTTATTTTTTGTGACAGAGTTTCTCTGTGTAGCCCTGGCTGTCCTGGAACTCACTCTGTAGACCAGGCTGGCCTCAAACTCAGAAATTCACCCTCCTCTGTCTCCCAAGTTCTGGGATTAAAGTCATGTGCCACCACTGCCTGGCTGGGTCATACTGTTTATAATAACAAGTTTTGCTGGTAAATGTTACTTTAGAGTGGATCCTAGTACCGTTTTTGGAGTTAGTCTCTAGAATATGCAAAATTTTCTTCAATGTATCTTGGCAAATTTAATTTCTTAGACTTTAGTTACATACACTCTGAGAAGCTAAGAGTGTTAAAACAAAACAAAACAAAACAAAACAAAACAAAATCACTGCTTTTTAAATCACTAGTTAAGAAACTCCGTAATTCTCTATAGCACCTTACTCACATGGGAGGAAGTGAAGGAGGAAAAGATTGCAGTAATTACTACTTTAATTTTTATTATTTGCTCTTATTATTTGGTGTCTTTGTTTTCCTCTGGTGTTTGGTTTTTGACTTAGTGGGCCTTTCTGATTTTTTTATTAGTAGGGAGGGCCTGACTGCACAAAGACCCTTGGCTTTTGTGGTTTTGAGCCCTCTGGGTCTTTTGTCTGGGCTATAGACTGCAGCATGTATACTGATCACTTGGGTACAGCCCAGTGCAGCATTCCTCCAAGATAGAGCCAAGTACAGCAGGGGGAATCACTGGCTCTATCACCTCGTTGGAACAGAATCAAGGTGAGACTTGAACATGACCTCCAGCAGTCACTGGAGTCCAGGGATCCAGTGATGGCATGGGGAGAGTGATACTGGGTGAGTGAGAAAGTGGGATAGAAGAAGAGGGGCCTGGCCCTGGGCCTGTTTAACTGAGATCTGGCCAATCCAACCCAAGGGCCACATTTGCCCTTGGAGCCCAGGTTGAGGGTTCCAGGGTCATCATCTCCACTCGTAGGAAGTGCTTCATCAATCTAGCCATCCCTATGGAGTGCCTTCCAGAGCCTAAGCTCCTTGTTAGATGCTGGGAGCCTGGTAAATGTTAGCTCCCACACTGATTCATTGCACAAAGGTGAGATTCAGTCTCTGCTCCCCCCCTCCCCCACACACCTTGCAGTCTTTTAGTTTTTATCTTTTGCCATGACCTGGTGGCCCCAGGTCAGCAATGCAGACTCCTGCATAGCCCAGGGTAGGCTGTCTTCATTGCAGTGCTTTACAAGAACATCAAGGGGTTTTTTAGATGTTCCCCTGGCAGGCTTTTCTCCAGTCTTTTCTCTGACCTCAGCTCTGAGAGGACCCGGGTGTGACCAAAATCATGGCTACCTTGCTCTACTGCTGGCAAAAGCAGTGCCCCACTTGAGCCGCCTACACCTTGAAGCCTGCTGCCCCACTGGGGAACATGGAGTCAGAGTTTGCACAGCTGCAGGAGTCTCTCTGAGCAGCAAGTGCCTGTGCACATGGAGGGGCAGGGCGGGTGGCGCGCCCCTCGGAGGCCAGAGGGCGCTTTCATACACTTTTCATCTCTGCCACAGTTTCTCTATCGGTGCGCAGTAGGCATCCCCACGTGTGCAAATGCGTGGTGTGTGTGTGTGTGTGTGTGTGTGTAAAAAGGTACCTCTTAAGACCATGTGCCCCAGGCTAGCCAGGCCTGATGTTCATAGGGGGGTGGAGGCCAGCCTGGTAGTGGCTGCTGGTTTTTTTTCTTCCAGCCTTTTCCCCTAGTCCTATCTTCTGGCTTCCTTGGGTTCTTGGTGTCTCCAGTTCTCTTCATCTGCTCACTGCCCTTGCTGGGGCAAGAGACCAGTGCTTTCCCATTGAGGTATTAGTTCATTCCCAGCCACTGAACCCTCGACATTTACCAGGGCTCTGGCATTCTAGTTTAGGCCCACAAGCAGACCTCTAATGCTAGTAAAGACATTGTGTCATTGGAGAAGGCAGTAGCTTCCCTACTGGAACCAGATAAACCTTGACCCCATTGGTTGGATGCAAAGCAGGGGGTGGGGCACAGAGATTGGTGAAGGGGCCCTAGGCAATGTCAGAGTCAAGAGTCAGGGTTGGGATTTAGCAGGGCAAGCCCAGTGGTTGCAGCTGCAGCTGCAGCGGTTCCCGAGGCTTTCTGCCCGTGACCCACCTGGGCAGCCCAGAGCCGGCAGAGGCTCCTCAAAGTCACAGAGCAAAGGAGGCCTAGTGCCCGCAAGGTGGTGGGTCCCAGGGTGGAAGAGGCAGTTACATTGCCTAGTTTCTTCTCTCCAAAGAAGCCTAGTTATGTAGGGGAGCCCACTCCCCAAGCATGCTTATAGCGGTGCCGAAGAGCCCTCCAGGGCCAGCCGGCTAAGGCTGGGAGTGAGGTGAGTCCCAGAGACAGTGAACCCCCAGAGGTGGTTGCTCTGCTAATGCTTTAGGGTGCAGAGAGGGGGCGTGCGAAGCTCCAAAGCCCACTTGCTCAGAACCCGTTCCCTATCAGGGTGCCCCCTCCATCCCACTCTTGGAGCAATGTACCCCTCCCGCCCCTTGTGCCCCCAGGGAATGAAATCAAGTAGCATGGATTCTTCGATCCACCGGAGTCCATCTTTGGACAGCAAGGGCTTGGGCTCGGACTTTGTCAAATCGTCCACCTCTGGCCACCTGTTCGACCGTGTCTTCATTGCTGGCACCTTCTGAGGCACCGCTGCTTTGCGGATCAGATCTGCACAGAGGCTGACATTAAGACTGACAAGTACAATGTGCCCAAAGGCAGCAAGTATGTGGGTTTTACCTGGACCTGTCCTTTGTGTTCCTCCTAGAATTTAAAAAGTGCAGCTTGGCCAGGGGCTATCTCAGCTGCTTGAAGCACACGATGTTCCTCTTCAATGTAATATTCTGGGTAAGTCCTTACCGTTGAGTCTTCTGTTGCTCCACTTCCTTGCTTTCCACACTATGAATGTCCTCTACTTCTGCCTTGCACTATCTTACCCTTCTCTGCCCAAAGGTAAGTGCTTTTAAAAATTGCAGCACCCTCCCAACCCCTGCAGCTTTCTTTTCCCTTTCCCTCTTGTTTATGGCTAAATGGAGGCTTCAACTTGTCAGTCTTCCTGGAGAGACATGGTCTCCTAGAAAGATGGCAAAGTTTGCCACTGCCTCCTTCTCCTAAGGAAAGGCACACTGAAGTACCTGCACTAGGAAACCTGCATCCGTGGGTGTGAGTCAGATCGCGCAGCTGTGCCTCTGTGTTGGTGGGGGACAGTGTGGGTGGTTTCTGAGTTTTTTCTATTGCTCCTGAAAGCAGGCACAGTCTGTAGCATCGTGGGAGTGGGATGGGGGTGTGGAGGCCACAGTCTCCTGCTCACTTAAGGCGCTCCCAGGAAGAGGAGGAAGCAAGGATACAGGATGGGGGTGGGCAGGCTACTGCTTTTGAGGGATTGCTGTGGACTGGGCAGCCAGCAGTCTGGCAACACTTTCCCAGGCTCCAGGAGGCTCCAGGATGAGAAAAAGACAAAGGGAGATGAATTTTTCTAGAGAAAGTGTCAATGGATGGGCTGGCTTGGAAATATCCTGTTTTATGTGTGATACTGGTGACTGTGCATGCACAAGTGCTTCCTAGTTACACAAACTGGATGAAAACTTAATTCATATCTGCTTCTTTTGTCCTCACTACTGCCTCCCCCGTCTCTCTTCACCACACCTCAGACTACTCAGCACAGATGTTTAGCTCATCCCCAGTCTCCATCCTGCCACTGGCTCAAGGCCCTTAGCTGCCAAGCCTGGTCTAGCAGGAGCCTGGGTGCAGGAGAAAGACATCCTCAGGGAGGCTGAATGGCAGTCGTGTGCATCTCCTGTGGAGTGATCAAGATTTTAAGAAAAACTTTTGGGTGTGTGTGTGTGGAGCGGGCAACTTTTCTGGTGAAGGAAAAGGAAGCTCTAGGCTTCGAAGGAAGAAGTGTGAGTCTCATCTGCCTTCTGTTCTTTGTTAGAGTCTTGTGTCACCTTGGGTGACTCATGTGCCCCTTAAGATTGGGGCTTCTTCTCCAGTCCAGGCTGTTAGGATAGATGGTCTTCTTCACGGTCCTTACTGTCTTAGCTCTGTGATACCCTGGGGGTCAAGGAGGAACCTGAGTGCATCTTTTTTTATTTTTTGTTTTTTTCCTGTGAGACTGGTCTGATGTGAGGTGGGTATTTTCATAGTTGTGGGTAGGGTACTGAGGGGGGTCAGGGAGAGGGGCACTGTAATGATTAGTGTTACAGGTCACATGGTTGGTGTTTTAGGAAAGCTGGGTCAGGTATTCTGATTCACTTTCTGGTGACAAGAACCATTGGGATGTTAAGAAGTACTCTGTCACTGTGTTGTGGGATGAGGCCTTATACTCTTTCCATTCCTTTGCCAGGATCTGTGTCCACCAAGTACTTCTGTGTGTTTCCATGGTGTCTTGGTCTATACAAGTGCTGTCATGTTTGTTGTTTCCTCCAACCTTCTCCTTCCTGTTTCACAGTTTCATCCTACCGTTTTGGTTTGCCCACTGCACACATATTAATTATATAAAGACTCCATGGGCATAGATGTTTAGTGCCTTCTGACCAGTGACTATCACTCAGCAGCTTGGGCTCCTGGCCACTCTCATCTCACTACCTGCTAGCCACAGGTGGTATAACTGCCTGTGATGCCTTCAGAATGATTCTAGCTTGGTTTGGGGCAGGGGGTACTCTTTGTAGGCCGTGGTCTGTGTCATGCACACAGCATTGATCTGGAATATGTTTACAATAAACCAAATACATTTATCTTTTCTACAAGCATGGCAGCAGTTTGTTGGTGCACCTGCCCTTTCTAGTGTGAGGTTAGAAGTTAGAGATCTTACCACCTGCTCCTAATTAGAACTCTTCCCTGGAAGAGAAGAGAATTTTACTATCCCACTACCTGTTCTAATTACTTAGTATTTTCAGAATTTTTATGGCAAACCACAAACTAGAGCAAGTCGAGTTTCAATGACACATTTCTTAAATACCACTACCACATGACATGCTGAAGGCTGGTGTGGATCTTACGAAGAATGGGGATTCTAGCAGAAGGGGGATGGTTCCCCATGTACTTGCCAGTGCTGTCTGAGAATTGGACAGATGAGGGGATAGTGGGCGGGTCCCCATGCTGAACTCAGGTGAGCACCTCCTCTAGACAGGTGATCCTCAGCTTGTTGGAGGGTGGAGCAGGTAAAAGTGCTGAAGGAGTGTAGACAGCATGGTAGGAAGAGCTTAGCCCAGATTCAAAGCTTCCTCACTGAAACCAAAGGGGCAGGCACATGTCAGTGGGGGAGGGGAGGACCACCACAGAGGGGGAAAAGGCAGCATGGCTCTAAAGCCAGATTACTCATCACAACAGCTTGCAGCCAATTACACAGCAAGACGTGTCCTGGTGGCCTTCATCAAACATACACACACACACACACACGCACACACACACACACACACAAGAGACACACTGAAGAATTTATTACAGTCTTCCCCTTGCCTGGTTCCCAGTCTCACCTGCTCACCTAGCTCCTATCAAAATCCAAGGGCAACTTGCTTAGCTTTGCTCTCTCTGTAGCTGGTCTCTACTCAGCAGTAACCAGCAGGCATGAGATGCTGCAGTGGCCTTACCTAGCATCTCGGGTACCAGGACACACACATCTTTTTACATGTTAACTACCCATTCTTTTCTATTTTGGATCAGGTCTACTTTTCTATCTATTCGTTTTGGTTTTTTTTTTCCATTGTGGGGGCATTCATTACTTTTTAGCTTTATGTTTGTGTACTAATTTTTGTCAGCAGTTAAATGCACTACCAACACTGTTTATAGCTTCCAGTTTTAAATTTTGTTTGTTTTTATTTTAATTGTGGAGTCTTTAGATAGACAAAAAACAAAATTGTTGTATTTTTTTTGTTTGTTTTTTTGTTTTTTGATTTTGGTTAAATGGGACTTTCTCTGTTATTTCATGGTGCCCTCACATCCTAATAATTCTATGTTGCCTGTTATAACATGGGCACTCAGGAACTGCTGACTTATGTGAGGAGGAGCTTCTATGTTTCTCAAAGATTTTATTCATGTATTTAAGACCTGAATACATGTGGATTATTATTCATGTTTGACACAGGACAGAACTCGAATTTTTACCTCCTGTGTATTCTAGCTTCATTGATTAGATATCTTCCTTCATGCTACTACCTAGGTTTTCATATGTGCCTGGGTCTTTTTTGGTGTGTTTCTTTAGCTTTCTAAGTCTCCATGGCAAGGCAAGTCTCTAGTTTTTCAAGAGTGTTTGGCCTTTCTTCACCCCTTGTTCTTCTGCATAAAAACTGGAGGCAGTTTAAATAGTTTTTACCTGAAATCAGTCAGTACCCTTTCCTTGGCATTTTAATTAGCTGTTCTTTAACTGAGTGTGTTTATCAACTGTGGAGGATTTCATCTCTGTATATATTTGTGAATGTGAATTTTGTAAATTGTATCCAAGTCTTTCAATCCATTAATCGTTCATATTCCTTTACATACTAAATCATCTTTAATGTCAGGGGTTGTTTTGTGATATTTGAAGGTCTTACCCACCATTTGTTAAGCAAAGACTTGTGAACTTTTCTCCACTTTGCCTAATCCCCAGGGCTTGCCTACTCTACCTGTACTGAGTACGTATGGAAGTCAGAGAGAACCCATAGCAACCCTTGGCATGTTATGGTGATGGAGGGCATTACCATGCCACTTGATTGGGTTTCATGTGGGTCGCTGCCTGGTCGACTTACCTGCTCCAGTACCTAATGGGAATATCCAGGGCTATCTCATTTAGCCTCTGAGGAGATGAGGGCCTGAGGAGGAGGGATTTTGCCTTGGGTCACTAGGTTAGCAGTGGTGGAGCTGAGATATGAACTCAGTCTGTTGAACCTTAAAAAGCCCACATTCTTTCTTTGACCTTGTTGGGGAGGTCATCCTGATGTAACTCTTCTCCCAATTCAGCTTCTAGTTGTGCTTATCTTGGGTCTGTGCTGGACAATGGGTGGTCCTGTAGTGACAGGGGTTGTTTGTACACATGTGGTATGATTCAGTTGACAGCTTGTTTTCTCCTTCTCTCAGCCCCAGTTCCAGAAAGTGGGATAAAAAATTGCCACATGTGTCCTTTAGGGACTTTCATAGTTGTCAGTTGTATGCAGTATAAGCTTCACAAGACACTTTGTGCTTCTTTATGAGAATATTCAAGACAAAAAAAAAAGTACTGCTTTCCTGTCTCCCCATGGCACAACTGCATGTCAGTTACCTCAGTACAGTGGGATTTACTATCAGAGCTGTTTAGTGTTTGCTTTTGTGTTTTTGCCTATGACCCCTGCCCCCACTGCTAACATTTACCTACTTGCCTTTTCAAGAGCTTAGGTTTGTCTTACAACTTAATTTTTCTCGCTCATAGCAGTTCAGTGAATGTGTGTTTGTTCATAGCTGGACAGTGGGCTACACAGTAGTGGTAGGCATGGGACATGGTCTGCTATGAGCCACACCCTTTAAGTAGCTATTTGGACTCATTGGAGGAGAGATTTTTCTGGGGGTAGGACACCTCTGGACTCAAACTGGCATACCCTTTAGCCAATGGGATCCCCTTAGACATTCTCTTTGGGTCTCATCCTCCAGAGATTTGCCTGCATATTCTATCCAGCCACATGCACTTTTGGGTTCTAGAAAGTACCACTGCCTCCACTACTTCATTTCCAGAGCTATTGACTCTGCTGGGCAGGCTGTTGGACTGACTATTACAGCAGGGAGCTGTAACTGTTGTTTATTGTCTTGCCTTTTCTTGGTTGATTAGGATGAGTACATGGCTGCCAAGATCCAGACGATGGATGAGCAGTTCTGCTATGCAGTAGGATGGGATGCTGTCTGAAATATTTAGTGGAATACAGAGGTTGAGTATATTTTACTATTTTGGTGTCTAATTTTATTGTGAACTTTTTAGGATTAAGAAAAAATTTGTTTTAATTCTCAATTATTTATAGCCCGTATTGTTTACTTTTCTGGTGTTGTAAAAAAAAAAATACTATGAGAAAGGCAGTTTATGGAAGAGATTATTTTGGCTTGTGTTTCCAGAAGGATGAGACCATCATGGCAGGGAGCTGAGAGATCACATGTTAAACCCCAAATATGAACAGAGAGAGTGAACTGGAATTGAGGCTAGTCTACATACTATCCTCAGAGCCTGCCTCTAGTGAGGTGTAGCCTGTTAAGTCACCACCAGGGTTCAGATATTTGAGCCAATGGTAGACATTCTCATTCAATCCACTACATTCCACTCCCAGGCCCTAAAGGCTCAAAGGCCATTGTGACAATGCAAAGTGTCTTTAATCCTACTTCAGAAGCCCCCTTAGTCTTCCACAGTCTCATTAAAACCCTGTGAGTTAGAATAGTGAATTAAATTCAGCATCCAATGGCACAGATATACATTACTATTCCTAACAGGAGGAATGGGGGCATAGTCAGAAAATCCTGGACCCAACAAGACTGATAATGCAGCATGTAATGACTGAATCCCCAGCTCAGCAATTCCCAGCTGTGGGCCATGACCCATCTGAAACCAGATATTTACATGATAATTTATGACAGTAGCAAAATGACAGTCATGAAGTAGCCACGAAAATAATTTTATAGTTGGGGGGTCACCACAACACAAGGAACTGTATTAAAGAGATACAGCATTCAGAAGGTTGAAACCCAGTTCTCTAGCTTAATATCTGATATCTAAGGGCTTAGATGGCTCCATCCCTCCATCTTTTCTGCCTACAGAATATATTTCTTTTTTTTTATTTTTTATTTTTTATTTTTTATCTTTTTTCGAGACAGGGTTTCTCTGTGTAGCCCTGGCTGTCCTGGAACTCACTCTGTAGACCAGGCTGGCCTTGACAGGCATAAATCTGCCTACCTTTGCCTCCCAAGTGCTGGGATTAAAAGTGTGTGCCATCAATTATTGATCCTTATTGGTTATCAATTAGTATTGATTTTTTGATTACCATTTATTGATTATTGATTGGTATCTATTATTGATTGTTATTCCATCACCATCATCCCCCTGCCTCTGCCTCCCAAGTGCTGGGATTAACAGCATGCGCCACCACCACCCAGCACTATTTTAAGTTTTAATATTTGGTCTTATTTTTTGGTGTCTTTGTTTTTCTCTGGTGTTTGGTTTAGGACTTAGTGGCCGTTTCTGTGGTCCTTTCCAATTCTTTTACTGGTAGGGAGGGGCTGACAGCACATAGACCCTTGTTCTTTTGTGGTTGTCAGCCCTCTGATGTGTTGTCTGGGCTGTAGCCTGCAGTGTATTGATCTTAGGCAGCCTGCAGTGTAACCATTTGTAAGAGCTGGTTTGGCTGTCCTGTGCCCTCTTTAGAAGTGTGTGAAGGTTGGGGTGTGGGGGGAGAATATAGGAAATCAGAAAGGGTGCACGAAAAGGTTGACTTAGGGCCCAGATGCCTAGATCAGCTCTTTGTGTCTGTGAGAAAGCTTTGGAAAGAAAGCTGCTGTCTTTTCAGATGCTGATCTCCAGTTGTGAAGGCTGCTTTTCTGGCATCCTTGACTTTGTGTCCCTGGTTTTTCTGTCAGGGAACCCCAACTATGTTGTGACATTGGCGCCACCTTGTGTCCCAACTCAGGGTTGGGAAGCTACCTCTGGTTGCCTAGCTTTGCTTGGAGCTTGGGGAGGGAGCCTCTCAGTCAGCTCTCTGTAAACCCCTTAGACTCATTGCATGCTTAATTTCCACCCTGGTGCAGCTTTAGAGTGAAGCCCTAGTTGTTTATTTTGTGGGGAATGGGGGCTGGATTTTCATCTCAGCATAGTTCAGTTCTAAGCTGGACATAAGGTGCGCAAATTTGTTGTTAAATTTTCCAACCCTAATAGCCCATATAAATGACACACAATCCAAATATTGTAATTATAAGTCATATGTCAAGATTGGGCAAATCTAATACAATACTGACTTATTTCCCAATGCTAAGACTCCTTATTAATTGTGGTTTCTCCCAGCCAGGTGGTTCTGGTTCATAGTGGCTTCCTCCTCCCTTCTTCCTTCTCTCTTTTTCTTCCTCTACCTGCCACCCCTTTTTGAGCCTCCAGTCCCACCTTTCCCCACAACTATTCAATCACAGGCTCTGTTACTTTTATTGACAAATTAAAATAGAGAACATTCACATGTCATCACCTAAGTACATGATGGTCTGCTTGTGGGGTCTGACTTTTTAGTACAAATCCAAATAATGTTAGTTATTTAAACGTGTGTTTTACTATATTTCTGACACAGCTGTTTTCCACATGGGCATTTGTCTAGTCTGCTCTAGCAGCATAGAACACGTATTGTTAATGGTGTATATTCTTGCCAGTAATACATGCATTTTTGTTGGATATGCTACTATTGATTATCTAAAGGGTCATAATGGTTTTCACAGGAAAGCTAATTGTCAGAATTTTGTTTTGTTTTTTGAGTCAGGGTTTTTTGTATTGCCCTCAGTGTCCTGTAACTCACTTTGTAGACCAGGCTGCCCTGGAACTCACAGAGATCTGCCTGCCCTCTATCTCTGAGTGCTGGGGTTTAAGTCTTGCACCTGGCTTGATATTTTTAATACTTACATCATTTTGTTAACTTTTGGGAGTTTGGTGAAGGCTAGTAAAATTTGCACTTTTTTAAATATATTTAAGTGGATCTTCACTTCCTGCTCTGTCCTTTATCTTATCAGTCAGGCTTCCTCTGATTTGGGACTAAATCGGCTTTCTTTAATTTTTTTTCCAGTTTGTGTTCTTCTTTCACTGGCCTTTCATGAGAGTTGGATGTACTCAAAATTGGCTGTCATGGTGCATGAAACACCAGAGCCTAAGACAAGTAGATAAGAGTGGGGATTTTTTTTTATTGTTTTTGCATCTATCCTCTATGATTTTTCTATGTAGTCAGACCATCATTACCAAGAAGTCAAGTTGGCACTAGGGTGAGGACCTTAAGCCAACATCTGGTAAGGCTGTAGTCTGACCCTCAGTCTGCAGTGGGAAATATAATTAGAGTAACTCTGTAGACAGACATTTGAAAGAATGAATAACTAGTATAGTCCAGTTTTGGGTATTGTTACTCATATATCTTTATAAAGAAATAAAAATTTTTTATTAATGTTACTTAAGCAGCTTTTGTACTTATTAATGCTACTAAAAAGAAAAACAAAAAACAAACTGATAGCATAGCCAGGATGTCAATTTCCTATAGCATTGTCATAAATCCTGCATTTATAAGCCTGCTCCCATATATTTGTAGCATCTAAATACACATTTTTGTGTTACTTGTTCAAGTGTTGTCATTTTTCCCATAAAACTTTTTACTGAGTTAATCCTGCTTACTTGCTTCTTACATCATACCATCTGGAATAGTAGTAAGCCAGTGTTGCGGCCCGAGCTGCCCCACGCTTGAGGGCCAAAATGTTGCAGACCGCTCTGTCAATGTTTGAACCTGCTCTGCCAAAAGCCTTGGGGGCTAAACTGCTAGAACCTTCACTGCCCCAGCTGCTCAGGTCTGCGCGTCAGGGTTCAGCAAGAGAGAGAGGACAGACTCGAAGAATGGAGACCAGACAGAGTGTGACTCAATCCTGTTTATTCTTTAGTCTCTCTTCCTAGTCCAAGTCCCAAGTCTTGAGTTCCTAGTCCCTAGTCTTTAGGGCCTCCAAGTTCCAAGTTTCTTTCAAGTGCTAAGTGCCTAATGTCTAATGCTTAATTCTCTGTTCTTCCTCCAAGTGCCAAGTACCTAATAACTAATAATTCTTCTTCTGAGTTCTCTAGTCCAAGTGTCTTCTTCCTCAATGCCTAATTCCTGCTCTGCCTAATTCCTACCCATAATCGTACTCATAATTGTACTCCAAGTTGTACTCTCCGAATTCCTACTCTTAATAATAATTTCTTCGGTCTGCCTCTTGCCTTTTATATGTCTCACTTCTAAGCCACCCCTCTAAGTCCCACCTTTAAGCCATGCCCTTAGGTCTTGTCTCTAAATCTGATCTCTAAGTCACACCCTTAAGTCACACACCTTTAATCTCACACACCCAAGCAAAGATCCTGGGTATCTAAACCAAGATATTATCAGAGTGTGCTCAGCTGATATAGAATGATGTAATCAAGCCTCTTCTCAGGGTATATGGCTCAAGATGGCTGCAAGGATGATAGTCGCCTTCTGTTGGCTCCCCACAAGCCAGCTGGTTTGTGGCTGAATACAGGACTTCAATCCTATATGTGGTGGTATAGGGTTTAATGTGTTAGAAAATGGCTTCTATAAAAAGCAAATGTAAAACCAGGAGCAGAAACTCAGGAAAAAACGTATTGTTCATTTTATGAAAAAACATATGTTATTCACATAGTAAATAAATGACAATTCCTATGTTAGAGATGATAGGTTCTAGTTAATCTTGTAGAGAAAGTTACAGAACACCAGTGGATATGCCTTTGTGTCCTTGTAATTTCAGTGCTTGATAAATGTCAGTAGAACACCATGGAAGTAGTAGGAAATTTAGACCCTGTTTTGAAAATAGATGAAAAACCAGAAAACAAATAAAATGTTCATGTCTTTAGTTTGGACAAGAATTATCCTTTGATCAAACAAATATAATGTTTATGGTTTAGCTTTCTAGTACTTAGATGGGAAACAGTAAGTAACAGGGAATTTGTATTTTAAGCTTTCAAGTCAGATACACTAACTTAAATTCTTTTATTCTTTAGAAATCACATAATTGAAAAGATTGAGACAGAAAATAAATGGAAAGCAAATGGGCTGAGCATCTGGACTGTTTTCACCTGATATGTATAAAAGAAAACCCTTGAGGTTTGTTATAGTATATGAGATATTTACATACTCTGCATATCTGTGTGTGCACATGTATGGATGTAGTGTATAGGTGAGATTATCTAGTTACACTGGCGTAGTTTCTGGATATGAGGAATAGAAAACCAAATTTTCTAAAAATGATTAGTAAGTTATTGTTTAATCAAATGGCTGGCAGAAAGTTGAAATTTCTGTAACATATTAGTTTTAAGTTCTATAGAACCTTCTTGTCTGTTCACTGTTTTCCTATTACAGTGAGCTACACAGCTCTCCTAAGACAAGGCAGACAGACTGCATCTCCCTCACCACTTTCACCCTTGCCGACTCCAGGGACTGTGTGTTACAAGATAATAGGATGGTTTACATTTATTCAAACAGTTTGAGTTTATTGTGACATGTTTTTATCTTAACTATTACTGAAGAGTTAAAAAAGAATTTTACTAGTTTTTGTACTAAATATAAAAAAAATTTTCAGTTCATGTAGGTGTTTGAAACTTAAAAATTTGTACCTAAAAATAATAGAAGCCATATTTCTTTAATAAAGTTTAAGGAAAATAAATTTTAACATAATGATTAAATCTTATTTTAATTCAGATACACCAGATTCATCAGTAGGGGAGACTTCAGGTTCTAAACAAAGCTATTGAATTGAGTCTTTCTTTCAAAAGCTAAAATTGCTTCTTGTAGTTATGAAAGCAGGTATGGAGAAGCTAAGTGAGTTCTAGTTCTTAATGGATAGTCAATTCTTATATATTTATAGAAAGATTAAGTGTTGCAAGTTAATTCTATGACTTCCACGTATTAAATACATATTATGAAAGGAAATAATTTTAGCCTGAGTTCTTCATTTTTACTACTATGTAAATAATTTTAAATAACATAATAGTACCTAATGATAGAGCTTCCAGTAAAAACAAAAACAAAACAAAAATCAAACAAAAAAGGCATTGTCATTTTTATTTTGTTTCAGGTATAAAAAGTAAGAAATTAAAAGCTACATTTTCTTTCTTTTTGTATTTTAATAGTATTGGTGGAAGCCTTATTTGTTCAGTCTTTCCTTTACAAATAATAAAAAAAAACTTTCCTCTAAACTGTCCTTGACTGCAGTTCTGGGCCGTCCATCTCTGTAAGACCCCAAGGGCTGCCATGCCCTGGCTGAGACTCTCCATGTGCTGCTGTCTGCTAAGTAACATTCTGCCATTTCGCTAAGAACAAAACATCCTTCCCAGCACTTGAGAGGCAGAGGCAGGGGGATGACGGTGATGGAATAACGATCAATAATCAATGCCAACCAATAAATGGTAATCAATAATTATCAATACTAATTGATAACCAATAATGATCAATAATTGATGGCACACGCCTTTTATCCCAGGACTCAGGAGGCAGAGGCAGGTGGATTTCTGAGTTCGAGGCCAGCCTGCTCTACAGAGTGAATTCCGGGACAGCCAGGGCTACACAGAGAAACCCTGTCTCAAAAAACAAAACAAAACAAAACAAAACAAAATAACAAAACATCCTGTTGGAGGATGATGCCCCAGGAAGGGAATTTATACTTGACATCCTGTTGCCACCCAGTTGAGTTCCTGCTTTTTTCTTGAGTTTGTGGTTTTCCTTCCCTGGCTTGGTGTATATACTGAACCTGCTCAGTAAAGGCATTGGCATTCTCTCACTGTGAATGTCTGAGTCTGAGTCTTTCTTTAATCCCCCAGGCCTATGCCTGAGCTCGGTACTGTGGGTAGCTCTGGAGCTGTCAATATCTTACAAAGTTCTGTCTGACAGATGACAATTTCAGACTTTCCCAAGAAAGTAGGCAATCTGCATAATGTATGTCTGTGGCTTAAATGCACACTTTAAATATAGTGAAACACTTGTCACTTCCAATCTTAAAACTATGGGAATACTCTGAACATCAAAAGTAAAGCTTTCATCGCACATTCAGACGTAGTAATCTTACTCCCCAGAACAGTACAGTTGCCAAAAGTGCAGAGATCTATAAATCTATGAGCTGGTGCTGTCCTCCCCTCCTCAGATCCCAAAGCCTTTCCCACACTCACCTTCTATCTCTGTGTAGTTACTATACTGTAGTGTATATGTCATATACCAAAATATCCACATTTGGTAATGATGCAACTGTTGTAAGTCTAACTTCATGGACTGTGAAGAAGTTATTGAGGCTGTGGGCTTAGATGATGACAGGGTTCCAGCTGGGTATAGACTCACAGAATCACATAGAAACTACCAGGACCACCTGTAGAATATTTCCTACAAAATAAATTTGAACTGTGAAAAAACTAATATTAATATTTTAATGGGTATTAAGGGAGAGAGTCAACAGAGAGAGTTTTTAAAAAAGGACAGTTTGGCCTCACATAGACTTGGTGCAGGCTTAGAGAATTTACCAAGTAATGTTACATAGGAAATCATTTTAATGATACTGTAATACTTTGCCTGTTGTACCAAAGAACTACAATGGTGTGTTTATAACAGAGATCTCTCTTTTCTTGTCATCTTGTTTGTAGTTCATTGAATGCTTTGCTTCCAGCCCTAAAAAAACAGTATTGGAGATAGAAAGAAACTGGCCTGTCAAATGCTGCTTTTGATTCTGACTTCAAAGATATTGAAAGTTTAGTAGAGAGAAAAAAGGTGGTGGATTGGGCTGACCAAACTACCAAACATTCAAACCAAAGTGATCTTCCAGGGATGTCTCTTCCTGTGACCTTCCCAGAGCTTGGACCAATTCAGTCTATTCCTTGTTGTAAGTATTTTTATTTTATTCCATAAATGGAAGCTTTATTTCTAAGATTTCTTTATATTTATCTTTATATTTTTATATTTATATTTATTTTGCTATATTTATTTTTTTTATATTCCAATATAACAGTTGGTTTCTTTTAAATAGATTTTGTTATTTGATTACCACTGACAAAGATTCTAGCTTCTAAGTAATTTTAATTAACAAGAATCTCCCAGGACCTACCAGCATCTATATATTGATGCTCTGAATAACTAGCAGTTTCATTTCCTTCCCATTCTTATTTAAATTTTAACTTCAATTAAGGGCTAAAGTATATAAAAATATTCTTGCAATTTATAATAACTTAATCTTAAGATCAACTAACACTATAGAATTCACTGTTTCTATTGACGTTTGTTATCTCTCATTTTTCTACAGATTGTGAATAAGTGATTTTCATTGCAAAGCCGACATATAATCTTGGTTTAACATGATACTTTTTGCAGTGCAGAATGTAGCAATGTGGATTGCCCTGTCTTTGAGATAACCTGTAGCAATGTGGATTGCCCTGTCTTTGAGATAACCTGTAGCAATGTGGATTGCCCTGTCTTTGAGATAGCCTGTAGCAATGTGGATTGCCCTGTCTTTGAGATAGCCTGTAGCAATGTGGATTGCCCTGTCTTTGAGATAGCCTGTAGCAATGTGGATTGCCCTGTCTTTGAGATAGCCTGTAGCAATGTGGATTGCCCTGTCTTTGAGATAGCCAATGTTAGTAATTTGTTATGCTTATGTGCCCTCTGACTTGCACAGTCTGTCTTCCCTTGAGCTCTCTGGGTTTGTTTCACAAATAAATTTTATTGGTTAAGCCTAGGTTTTGTGAGGTTTCACTTGTAGATTGGCACATTTTGTTCTGCAGTTGTTATCAGTTACTTAGCTTACTGTAAACAGTTTAAATCTACCTATATCAGGAATGTACTTCATTTAAAAGTTTAAAACTTATGAAATAAATTTGCAGTGATTTATTCAGGATTTTGGTGAGTAGTGCATCAGATTATTTTTGTGGGTGTTACTCAGAGTTTGCATTGCTGTTGTCAGATACCTAAGAATGGATTTATTTTGGCCAAAGATTTTGCAAAAGATCACTCCATAGTCACAGGGGCAGATCATACTGTAAGTTGAGGCCACATTCTGGAGGAGTTGACAGAGGGAGAACCAGGGAGGCCAGAAGACTTTGAAATTCATGTTCCTGCCTCTTCCACTGATGCCTCACATCCTCCCACAACAGCACAAACAGCTGGTTTAACACGTGAACCTGGGTGAGACATTTTATATTTATTATTTATTTTATTATTATTTTATAGTCACACCATAGCCATGTATATTTGCTTCCGTGCATTCATAGAACATGATTTGAAAAACCATGATTAGAAAACCAAAACTTTTTTTTTTTCAATTTAAGTACTTTATTGATATTTTGGCTCCCCCCAAAATTAATTTTCCTGTCGTAGATACCTACAATATCAGATGCCTCTAAACCGAAACTGGTGAGCCCATGTAACAGTCAGAAGTGTTGACTGTTGGATCATTTTGTGTCTTTGAGATACACTTCTATCAAAACTTTCCAAAATAAAAAAGACAGTGACTGAACAATCGTGGCCTCTAGTTTTTATGATAAAGAATGCTGTACCTAGTGCTTAGAAGGGCATACGTTTAATTTTTTAGTAAACTAAAATAGTAACACATTCTTTTTTTTCTTGGATTTATTATATTATTTTTTTATTTTTATTTTTTCGAGACAGGGTTTCTCTGTGTAGCCATGGCTGTCCCGGAACTCACTCTGTAGACCAGGCTGGCCTGGAACTCAGAAATCTGCCTGTGTCTTCCTCCCAAGTGCTGGGATTAGAGGCATGTGCCATCAATTATTGATCATTATTGGCTATCAATGAGTATTGATAATTACTGATTACCGTTTATTGATTATTGGTTACAGATTGGCATTGATTATTGATCATTATTCCATCACTCTGATCCCCCTGACTCTGCCTCCCAAATGCTGGGATTAAAGGCCATGCTATCAATTATTGATTGTTATTAGCTATTGATTATAACTGATTATTGATTAGCATTGACTGCTGATTATCAATTATTGATTATCATGATAATCGATCACTTTTGGTTATTGACTAGTGTTGATTATTGGTCATTGATTGGTATTTATTATTGATTGGCATGATTATTGATCATTATTCCATCACCATCATCCCCCTGCCTGTGCCTCCCAAGTGCTGGGATTAGAGGCGTGTGCCACCACCACTCGAACTTAGTAACACATTCTAAAGTAACACATTTCTTTAGAATGTTACTACTTAGATTGCCAGTAGCACTGATACATCATCCCTTACGTATCTTTGTATTTGAGTTAGTTACTTGGGTGGGGGGGGGTGTTCTTATTTTGGGTTTTCGGGGAAGTTTTGGTTTTTAGACAGGAATTTAACTATGTAATTCAGACTTGACTGAAACTTGAAGCCAAGGCTGTCCTCAAACCTGAAATCCTCCTATTTCTGTATTCTGAGTGTTGGATTATGGGTATATACCATCATGCCCAATGATTTATCAGTACTTTAATTTTGCTGGGTTTTTACCTGGATGTATCCAGTATGGAGAATTGTCTAGTGTCTGGCAGCCTGAGGCTCTTTATTACTCCTGTCCTTGGTGTCCCAGTGTTGCTGAGCTTTCTTGGCAGCGTCCTTTGGCCATGGTGCGATGGCTTTTCTTGGTTGTTAACTCGATGCACCTTAGAAGAGGGACTCATGACCGAAAAAACAGCCTCTATCAGATTGGCCAATGGATGACCGACCCTCGGGTCTCAGTTATTTGTGGGGATCGAGGGGGTTCTCACCTGCAAAGGAACATGGGTGAGAGAAAGAAGTGAGACCAAGCAAACGGAGACTTGTCAGGGTCTGATTTTAATGAGAAAGCAACTCTTAATTCATACAGTTCCTAACAAGGAAATGGGGAGGGAGGACAATACGAGGAAAAAGGAGCATATCGAAGTCAGCCATACATTCCCAGAATCCACCTGGCTACCTCACCTTTTCCTGGGAGAGTCTATGTCACCACCCACATAAAATAGGCAGAACCCCCTGATCTTACTATCTTTGTCCATCTGGGGGTCATCCTGTGGTCTTTTCTCATATTGATGTCAACCACCCGGAGGGACGTCCTGTGGTTTTTCTCGTTCTGGCACACTGCTGTTCCGTTATCAGGAGCAGGCAGCAAGCTGCACTTCCTGAACTCTGTCGGAGGCTGCACTTCCTCAAGGAAATATCCGTGGGAAGGTTTCTACTAGTCTCCAGCAAATGGACATGTCTATGAGACATTTTCTTCCTTGCTAATTGTTGGAGGAGAACCAGGTCCACAGGAGGTTGTATAAGGAGTCTGGCTGAACAGAAGTAGGGAACAAACCAGTAAGCAGCATCCTTCCATGAGTTCTGCTTTAGCTCCTGCCTCTGGGTTCCTGCCTTGAGCTCTTCTCTAGGCATTGATAGATGATGGGCTATAAACTGTAGGCTAAAGTCAACCCTTTGCTCCCTAAGTTGTTTTGGTCAAGTGTTTATAACAGGAACAGGAACCAGACTTAAATAAGCAGCAAGCAGCCGTAGAGAAAAAATTGGCTGCAATTTTACAAATCCTGAGTTTCCAGCTTCAGCTTTCACTTGTGTCTCTTGACAGATTTTGTAGCAATACAGTGCTTTAAAACTGATATTTTTGGAGGCAGAGTCAGGGGGATGACAGTGATGGAATAACTATCAATAATCAATGTTGATCAACAATCAATAAATGGTAATCAATAATCATCAATACTAATTGATAACCAATAATGATCAATAATTGATGGAACACGACTTTAGTCCCAGCACTCGCAAGGCAGAGGCAGGCGGATTTCTGAGTTCCAGGCCAGCCTGGCCTACAGATTGAGTTCCAGGACAGCCAGGGCTACACAGAGAACTCTGTCTTGAAAAACCAAAAAAAAAAAAAAAAAAAGAAAAGAAAAGAAAAAGAAAGAAAGAAAGAAAGAAAAAAGAAACCGATGTTTTTACTTCGTACAGATTCTTTAGCTGTCTTCAGAAGAAAGATTGGCCTAGGTTAGGTCCATCTATTTTACTAGCAGAAATTCTCTACTTTCTTTTTTTTTCAGTAAGAAAAATGTTCACAAGCACGATATTGATCATACTGTTTCCCTACCTCCAACTTCTCTTCAATCCTGTCCACCTCAATCACCACACATCTCCATGTTATTTTGGTCTGAATGCACTCACTCTTGCATGATCTCAGGACCTAAGTAGGATCAAGCCTTGTTAGTATTGGGTGGGAGCTCTCTATATTTTTACATTTATATATACATATATATTTACATTAATATATATGTAATATATGTAAAATATGTAATATGTGTATGTAATATATATAATATATAATATATGTATGTAATATATGTAATACATATGTAATATATATAATATATGTGTGTACTATATGTATTAATATATGTAATATATGTGTAATATATAATATACATGTGGTATATATAATATATATACATATATGTATATATAGCCAGAGTATCTAGAGTCGTTTTCAAGTAGGGAACATGAGCCACACTAAGTCACAACATGGGGATTCACCTCACTTGTTCCAAGAAAAGGTACAGTATTTTTAAATCTCTCAATTTTATTCTTCCCTCTCTGTACTCTCAAATAGGTGTGTATACAAATATTAGTCTGTTTTCTTTGCTGAAGCATTATCACCGTTAGAATTTACCTAGGTGAGATCTGGAAAGCAATACTTAAAATATAATTTCACCTTTTGAAGTTGCTTCTTTATAATGAATTAAAGATGTTGGGAAGAAAGTGGGGTTTTAGCACCAAGACTGAAGACTATCAACCAATGTATACATTTATATATGTATATGCACATTCATAAGATAAAATAATGAACAATAACCATCCAATAGCACGTTGGATAAATAATATTAATAATATCAATAATGTTAATATTATATAATAATGTTATATATTATATAATATAAAATGTAATAATAATATATAATGTATAATATATTATTATATATTAATTATATTATATAGTATATACTATTATATATATAATAGTATATAATAGTATATAATATACTATATAATATATATACCCTAACCCTGATTATATATAACATAATATATAATATATAATGTATTATATATTACATATAATAATATAATATAATAATATTAATGTTATTAATTAATATTATTAATCCATATCTCACATACTTGTACAGATTATGTCAGCAATAAAGTAAAACGTTTATTTGGCTACCTTTCATGTTTTAAAAGCAAAGACGAAATGTTGTATTTTACAAACATGAATTTTCTTTTCGAAAAATATCCAGTAGGTTTAGTGTTCAGTGTTTTTCTATTGGTTGAGTATTTCCTTCAACTGATTTCATAGATTAAGTAATTGCATGTATTTTTATTCCATGAGATGTATATGTTGCATCCATATATACAGTCTTAGAAAGATAGAAGAAAACATGCCTGAGGCTATTTATAAACACACTTATTAATCTTAGATATATTCAATTATGTTCATGGAGAAGAACAATCAGTTAAGTTTAAGTCCTGTGTATAATCATAAACATTATCAACTGGTTTTGTTCTTAAGTTTACAACATACTGAATAGTATTAAGCTTGACTTTTTTCAACTTGTTTAAGAACCTTTAAATCAGAGGCAGTATTTTTATTTAAAGCATGTACACAACACGCTTTCAAAAGCTGATTAGATTAACCATAATAAATTTAACTTGTACTCCTATTGAACATTTAAAATAATAAACGATAGAAAACAATATTACAAAAAGCAAGGATTTTGATTTCCTCTGTCTAAAGAAAGAAAGCAGAGTCCCATCTGCCTTCTTCTACCTCAGCTTCTCCAGGTTATTCTGAAGTCAATCTTACATCTATATTTTTTTTCATTTATATCATTTGTCTCTAAGTGGAAATGTCTAGTGTCTATACACCTAATGTTATTTACTATATTATCAGTGTTTACATTTCCCTGTCACAGAAGTGACTTGTTTCTGGACTTGAAGTACAAAGTCAAAAATTGAGGTAGAAAGTCAGGCAAATGCTTTATTTCATCACTGATTAATCAGCCTCTTGTAACTCTTTTTGGCCCAGGGTCTTATTATGTAACCCCAGCTAACCTAGAACTGGCTATGTAGACCAAGTTGACTGAACTCACAGATATGGACTCCAGATCCCCCTTCCAAGGGCTGAGATTAGATGTATACAGCACCAGTCCCAGCCGTACTACCTTTTAAATCTCAGGTTCTGTTGCATTTTTGTATTTGGTAATTGTGTGTTGCTCATCGTCTACTTAATGGGCATTAATATAATTTACATTTTTAATTTTAATTTAATTTCAAATTTAATTTTAATTTTTATTTTAATTTTACATATGCTTCTTATATAATTTACATTTTTTGCTTCTTAGCATATGTGATTTCTTTTTCTATTCCTGTAAGATTCTCGTTTCTGTGAATTGCCTACTAATTATTTCAGCACTTTTCTTGTACAATTGCCCTTTGCAAAATATTGTTTACAGACACCTAGCTGTGAAGACATTTATTTGTTCATTTTGTAATACTGAATTACTCAATGTAAAATAATTAAAAAATATTTATATGCTTAGGAATATGCACATGAGCACACACAGGCATACAGCAAAAACTAGATTCATTGAGGAAATGAATAAAAAGAAAAGAAGGGCAGAATATAGGAGGAAAGCAAAGGGGGAAATGTAATTGTCTGAAAAAAATTTAAAAAGGACAAAAAGAAAGTCCAGCACTGTGCAGTACAAGCCCCTACATAATTGGACTGATCCTCTAATAAGGAGCATAGGTCACTTCAACAGAGATTAGGAGTGGGTTGCAGGTAATATGCTGTTTTTTAAAACAATCTTTTAGTTTTCACTAATAAATTTGAAGGATTTTACATATATATTATGTATATGTAATATATGTATATATTATTTTATCATACATATATTAATATATTTGTAATATTTAATATATATGTATGTAATATATGTAATATATCTGTAATATATAATATATAATTTATATATGTGTATGTAATATGTAATATATAAATGTGATATAATATATATGTGTTATATAATATATGTATGTAATATGTGTAATATATATGCAATATATAATATATATGTGTATGTACTATATGTATGTGATATATGTAATATAATATCTTTGTAATATGTGTAACATATGTATGTAATATAATATCTTTGTAATATGTGTAATATATGTATGTAATATATGTAATATATGTACATAATATATGTGTAATTTATATAATATATGTAATATATAATATATATGTATGTAATATATGTACTATATGTATGTAATACACATAGTATATGTAATATAT
Source organism: Arvicanthis niloticus (assembly GCF_011762505.2). NCBI lineage: Eukaryota > Metazoa > Chordata > Mammalia > Rodentia > Muridae > Arvicanthis > Arvicanthis niloticus. Next base: position 1,900,701 of record NC_133431.1, read on the forward strand.
ATGATATATGTATGTGATATATATATATATATATATATATATATATATATATATATATATATATATCCAAAGTATCTAGATTTGTTTTCAAGTAGGGGAAATGAGCCATACTAAATCATAACATGGGGATTCATCTAACTTGTTCCAAGAAAGTCCAGAATGTAACAAAAGAAAGTAAACACTAAGAATCAGAGTTACAGAGAAGGCAGAGCACATGTGATTATTGTCAGGAATTACACATTTATTTTGAATGATACCTATATGTTGAGCATTATCTTAGCATAGATGTGAGCTTGGCTGGGTATTAAACCTGACAATGTTGATCAGATCATAATGTGGTCAGGAAAGGTCGCAGCATTAGGAGAGTATTACAGGAGCAAGTAAAGATGGAGTTGCCTCAGATGAGAATTAGAATTGCTGAGAATGATATGGCTCCTGAGATTTTTGAGCCTGAAATATAAAAGGACGTGCTCATGTTAAAACAGTTGGAAAAGACTTCACATGTTACAGGTTTTCAGAGTCAAAATAGTTTATATACAGGAGTTTGGTTAGTGCTTTGTTAAATTTGCCTTAGAATAGATCAGAAGTGGAGATGTTCTGGTGCACAGGTAAAACTCGGCCATTCAGGAGAGAGGTCTGGTAGTGAACTATAGCTTTGATGGTTAGTGACATTTACATAATATTCAATAATAATAATAATTTAAAATAATAATTTAAAGCTGCAGGACTGGATGAGGTGGGCAGAGATGTTAGGTCTTTCCTACATAATATTAAATAATAATAATAATAATTAAAAATAATAATTTACAGCTGCAGGACTGGATGAGGAGGGCAGGGATGTTAGGTCTTTCCTTCAGTTCCTCCCTCACCTTCACTGGATTTCAGCTGTCAGGATGTCTTTTCCAGTGCTAAAAATTTAGTTGAACTTTTTCTCGATGCTTTTAGAATCATTTCCCATCCATAAATTTTACATTTTCTCCTTTCTGTCCTCTCCTAATTTATCTTAATATAATAATCTTATACATTGTTTTCTTCTTCTTCTTTTTTTTTTTTTTTTTTTTGGTTTTTCGAGACAGGGTTTCTCTGTGTAGTTCTGACTGTCCTGGAACTCACTCTGTAGACCAGGCTATCCTCGAACTCAGAAATCCCCCTGACTCTGCCTCCCAAGTGCTGGGATTAAAGGCTTGTGCTACCACTGCCCGGCAGCTTTAATACTTTAAACACTATCATGTCTTCACATTTTTCCCTCTTCTCCAATAGCTTTTAAGCCTGCTAATCTAAATTGCTACCATTTAGGAAAGCCCGCCCCCTCACGGTCATTTTAAGTAAATACAGTAAAACATGCTTCCATTTCTGTGGTCTTCTTAAAGCTGCCTTTCCTTCCTTCCTCCTTTTCCTCCTTCCCTCTCTCCTCTCTCTCTCTTCTCTCTTTTCTCCTCTTCTTCTTCAATTTATGTGTTTTCATGTGTGAAAATGTTTTGCCCGAATGCATGCATGCATGTGCCTAGTGTCCACAGAGGTCAGAATAGTGGGCAGATTCCTAGCTAAGGGCTAAGCCAGAACTCTAGTGTCTGTCCTAAGCTTTTAAGTGGAAACTCCTGAGTTTTGGAGAACAGACAAGTTAACAATATAAAATATCTATTATAAGATGATGTTATTAACAAACTTTCCAAAGTACTGACACAGTTAACATTGCTTATATACCACCCCACTTTAATGCATTTGTGCACAGGAGTCATCGTAAACACAGAGACCTTCCCTATAGAAAAGTCACAAGATTTGGAATCCTGGGATGTAGGCCTTCATCTCCACAATGACTGCATGGGTTTATCCGGCCACTTCCAAAGAGCAAGGGTTACAAAGCATTGCTCTTAGGACTTGTCTGAGACCCTGCAATGCTGATATATATTCTGAATTTACATGCAGTGGTGACTCAGGCTGGAGAGATGGCTCAGCAGTTAAGAACACCAACTGCTCTTTCAGAAGTCCTGAGTTCAATTCCCAGGAACCAGCAACTACATGGTAGCTCACAACCATCTGTAATAAAGTCTGGTGCTCTCTTCTGGTGTGTCTGAAGAGAGCAATTGTGGTGTACTCATCAAGTATATATATTATATGTATTATGTATATATTATACATTATTATATATTATATATTTTAAACCTTTAAAAAAAAAGTGACTCTAGCCTCTTAAGACCAGTCTGTGGCAGGCCCATCTTCAAGTATTCTACAACACTACAGTATTCCATTGAATATTGTTGAAAATGCTGGTCTGTGGCACAAGTAAATTTGGTAAGTATTTTTACATCCTCTCATTGCATTGAAACAATCATCTCTCATTGAAACAACCCATTGAGAGAATTTCTTACGTTACCCTCAAGCTGAGTCTGAGAGCAACAGCATAGCTCACCTAAAGTCAGAAAGTACTGGAGTGAGGGCAGAGCCAATAGTTAGGGTGACTGTGGGAAATTTTTGTTCAAACTCATATACCATTGAGGGAAGGGTCTAAAATTCATTGTGTGGCTGTGAACTTAGTGTGTTTGGTGGGGGGATGCCGGAGTGTACATGTGATGGCCAGAGGGCAAGCTGCAAATGTCAGTTCCCCTTCTACCCTGTGGAACCTGGGAATTGGTGAAACCCAGGTCATCAAGTTTGGTAACAGATGCTTCATTTATCTCTCACCAGACCTTAGTTTTTGAAATATTTATCCCCCCCAAGTAGAATTTTACTGTATTGTCATATAAAATCTATTTTCAAAAATGAACCTTTGAGCTGGACAGTGGTGGCTCAAACCTTTAATCCCAGCACTTGGGAGGCAGAGACAGTCAGATTTCTGAGTTCAAGTCCAGCCTGGTCTACAGAGTGAGTTCTAGGACAGCCAGGGCTATACAGAGAAACCCTGTCTCGAAAAACCAGAAAAAAAAAGAAAATTTGTCTTCATTTGTGATTTCCCTTGGACCTCTCTTTCTTCATCCCTTATGACCATTTTTCTTACTGAAGTGTCAGAACACTGAGACTAATACCTGATGTGATCTGGCAGGTACACGCTTGAACAGAAACCAAAGCCCACTTCTGCCAATACTCTTGTTCTTTCCATTTTGAGTCTGGGAAGAAAAAGTTATTTTAGAAAGAAGTATGTGGTACTCTGGTACATCTTCACCTGCATCCCACAGATTGGGTCAAGGGATATTTGTATAAACAATGCCCATTTCTGAAAGAGTTGTAGTTAGTGTGAAATAAACTAAGAAATAACTGTATCTGTCTTGGTACCTGACTCATAGCAGTTTATTCAATCGATGATGATTAAGTCTTGACTGGAGGGGTCTATGAAACACAATGCAGATGAAATAAGAAAGAAAGACACCAAGTTCTGAAATTACAGCCTTAGGAAACCACTGTTGGTCACCCCAGAGCTAGAACAGCCTGTCTGGATTGAGGCTCAGCCCAGTGGACTTGATGGATGGGCAAGACCGTTCTATGTAGAGAAAGGGGATAGAAAATTCTAGTCAAAGCTGAGCAAAGGCTCTGAGTAGTGAATATGTGGCCAGCATGTGCTGTACTCCATCACTACAAGGCATATTCTAGAGACACACTGCCTTGTCTGGGATCACAAGTCTATTGATTTACATCTGAAATCTTATGCTTTCATTGTTCCTCCACTTTCTCAACAGAAAAAAATATTATGACAATAGTAGTTACTCTTAGAGTTGTTGTAAGGCTTAATTGACACATCCAAAACACCAGAGCTTACAATAATAGCTGATGAGAGAAAAGACATGAAATAACGCTGCTGTGAACACAGCAGTGAACACTGCTGACCATGATGGTAGAGAAAGATGGGAGTATAGCAACTACATTTGGCAGTCGTGGTGCCCTTATCTGCCTCAACTGCAAAACAAACCATCTAAGTTGAGTGATAGGTGCTGGAGTTGAGTAGGCAGTCACACACTACCTGGATGAATAAGCAGCTAAGACAAACTTGGGAGCATAGGACAAAATGGCAGTGGCAGGGGCATGGGGCACATGGCAAAGTCTGCCTCATCCCTTGGTTTCCTTCCATATCTAGCATCCTGTTCCAAAATGTTGCTCTTTTCATTTATCCTATTTTACCTTCTACATGAAGCTTTAAGACAGACTTTGGGGCAAGATTAACTATTTCATGCCATTTATGGGTCAGTTTCTCTTTCTTTCTCTCTTTCTCTTTTTATAGGAAAGAACAACTGGAAGCAGCAGCCAGGTACATTTTTTTTTATTCTGAATACCCTCCCCATTTCACCATTGTTTTGCGAGGAGGATTCAGTCCTGCATGGTGGAAAGCTGCAAGGTAGCCCTGTTGGTCACAAGTTAGTCTTTGGGGCTTACTCTGTTGCTGAACTCCATTTCCTCTGTCATTTTCATGTGAATTTAGTCAAGGACAACTTTATATGGATAATAGAAACAGCTATGATGTACTGAATGTCTATCTCCTCAGAGCTAAGCTCCATAAAGATTATCACAGCTGATCTGCACAGTCACCATGTAAGAGAAGTCCTAGTATCCTCCTTTGTGTATAAGGAAACCAAGGCTCAGAATGGTTCCTCTACCCCTTCTGAATTCTCACAGGAATTAAGTAGCAAAATGAAAAATCAAAGTCAAACCTGAATGTTAAAAGAATGTTTACCGTTGTACATTTTTCTGTTTGTTCATTGGGCTCCTAGATGGCATTTCTGAAAGCAAATCCCGACTGCAATTCATGATCCCCATAGACCTGAGGCTTTTCAATAAATCATAAACACTGCAGACTGCTGCAGAGGCAAGAAGACGTTCAGGCTTGTGTATGACTACTTTTCTGAGCTTCCTATCCTGATGTCAAAGTTGCCCAAGATCTAGACCCTATTCTAGTTTATAAAGCAAGATGGATGATTCATTTTGACAAAATAGTGTGAGGTGATAAGAGGTGACAACATACAGCTAAGAACAGTATTGATTTAAACTTATGGAGTGTTTTCTGGAAGTTTCCATGTAGCATTGTTGGATTAGAGCTGGTACACACACACACACACACACACACACATACACACACACAAACATACACACACACACACAATTTTCTGAAGTGGACTATAGTTGCAAGTAACTGAAACAATGGATAAGTGTACTATATATTACTCCAAATATGCCTTAAAATTTCTGATTCTGGTTCAATTGGTAACCAAACTAAATTCTGCTCCTCTGCAAGAGCAGCAAGCAGTCTTAACAATTGTGCCATCTTTTTGCCCCAGGTTATTCTGAAAGTAGAACTTAATAGATCCCTTGCCCTTTTCCCCTAAATAACAAATAAAACAACTCAAGTGTTAAACACTCCACAGGTTACCTCACCAAGTAATACTAAGATTGTCTAAGTGAAATTGCCCTTTACTGGTTAACTGATTACTAATCCTTTTTTTTTTTTTTTTTTGAGACAAGGTTTCTCTGTGTAGATGATTGCTAATTCTAATGGCTAATTTAGATGGCTTTTTTCTGCAGGTACCCTTGCATGCCAGCAGAGAGAGGGCATCAGATCCATTTGTCATGAGCCACCATGTCTTTGCTGGGACTTGAACACTGGTTTTCTGAGCCATCTCACCACTATCTGTTTACTGGTTAACTGTCCAAAAAGCAAGGACTTAAAAATTGGATCAACTAGTTAATCAAAAAATAGTTGAACAAGTGACATGGCAAGACCACATTTTTGTGAGGAAGGAATGGGTTGCAGAGTGCTTTCGACATGATCCTGAATCATTTAGGTTTGGGCTCCTCTAGAATGTTCCACTATTTTTATGTTATGTATCCTTGACAACCCCCTCACCCCCACTTCTCACTCCCCAGGTTTATGGTTTTTGCTTTTTCAAAAGCCCCTCAGCTTGCTGGTCTTTTGTCAAACTCTACTCCTGGGAGAGTGAGCTGTTTGACTGTTGGTTGCCAACTCTCCTCCCTAATAAACCTCTGCTGATTGCATCCAGGTATGGTGTCTTGTGAGTTTGTGGGTGGCCGTTACTTCCTGAGATTGGAGTAAGGGTCTGCCAAGTTTGGGGGTCTTCATTACTAACAATAATCTCTGTTATTCATGTTTTATTTCTCAAAATATAATCCATGTTCCTAACCACAAAAGAACAAATGGCTGTGATAATGTTGACCATACAACCTACATTCTGTATCATTTGACATAAAGTAACAACAACAAAAAACCAAATGTGATTGGGAGAAAAATGTAGCTGTAACTTGGCACAGGACTTTGTGGTTTTGACTTTTGGAAGCTATATAACTTTCTGGTTCAGGGTGGGGCTGAGGCTGGGGTATTGCAGCTAAGCTTCTGAGTATAATTTTGTGGCTCTGATTTATCAGTAGTGACTTGAATACAATAAATTCTTATCGTTTCCCTTGTCCTGTGGTTGAGTTGTGTTGGATCTCAGTGGACCCGTGATGTAAAGGCTTTAGCACAGTATGTAACCACTGTCCAGTATGAATACTTTCATAATGATGAAGACTACAGAGGTGTGCAAAGGCTTCATTATACTAAACATGTCCATTAGGACTCTGTGGGTGTGTCCTGAGTCACAGAAAATGTGTTTAAGACTCAAGGGTGTGTCCTGAAACAGGGGGATGTGTGTAAAACTCAGTGGGTGTGTCCTGAGTCACAGGGTGCATTGTTAGCACTCAGGAAGTGATTCCAGAGTCACAGGGGGCAAGCTTAAGACTCAGGGGCATGTCCTGAGTCACAGAGGGTGTGTTTAAGATTGAGGGGGCATGTCCTGAGCCACAGTGGGTATGCTTAAAACTCAGGGGGTGTGTCCTGATACACAGAGGGTGTGCTTACGACTCAGGAGGTGTGTCGTGAGTCAAAGGGGGCATGTCCTGAGTCACAGGGGGGCAAGCATAAGAATCAGGGGGCATGTCCAGAGTCAGAGAGAGTTTGCTTAAGATTCAGGGGGCGTGTCCTATGACACAGGTAGCCTGTTTAGAACTCTGTCCAGAGTCATAATGGGTGTGTTTAAGACTCAGGGAGAATGTCCTGAGTCACTGGAGGCATGTCCCGGGTCACAAGGAGCATGTTCAGGACTCTGGGGGCATGTTTAAGACTCAGGAGGCATGTCCTGTGTCACAGGGGGGATGCTTAGACTCTAGTACATATTCATTCATGATAATGAAAACTAGAGAATTGTGCAAAGGCTTGACCGTATTAAATACACTCACAGGGTTTCTGTCTTAGTGTTTCCATTGCTATGAAGAGAAATCATGAACAAGGCAACTCCTATAAAAGCAACAGTTTAATTGGGACTGGCTTACAGTTTCAGAGATTTAGTCCTTTTTCATCATAGCAGGAAGCATGGCAGGCATGAAAGAAAACATGATGCTGACGAAGAAGCTGACAGTTCTGCATCTTGATCCAAAGGCAGCCAGGAAGAGAATGTCTGCCAGGGAGGTAGTAGGAGGGCCCATTCTGCACTGGGTGGAATTTTGAAGCCTTCAGTGATGCACTTCCTCCAACAAGGCCACATCTCATAATGACTTTCTCCCACTCCCTGAGACAAGCATATTTATACGACCACATTCCACTGCCTGGCCCCCATATGATTGTGCAAACACATGAGTGTATGGGGACCATATTTAAAAATAGCATAATACAAAATATGTGAGGTTCAATTAAAAAGTCCTCATCATCTATAGACTATAAATCTATAGACTATAAATGTTAAAAGTCCAAAGTTCAAAGTCTCTTCTGAGATCATTCCAATCATGTAACTGTAATCTCCTATACGTTCATAAATATAGCACATAATATCCATGCAAATTCACAGGATATAGGTCACTATTCTTAATCACCATTGTGAGGAAATACTGGGCCAAAAGAAGACCAAAAGCCAGCAAGGAAATCTCCAAACTCTGCATCTCCATGTCTAATGTCAAAGTGTTCTTCAGATCTCCAACTCCTTCCTGCTTTGCTCACTGCAGCACAATTCTTTCTCTTTGGCTGATTTTATTTCCTGAAAGTAGTTTTCCTGAGAAGGTATCCCACAGCTCTGGAATCTAAAACGCTTGGGGTTTCCAAAGTAACTTCAAAATTACAGCTTCTTGTTCCAATATCTGGGATCCACAGATGATCTTCTGTGCTCCTCAAAAGAAGCTGGGTCTTTCTCCAGCTCTTCCCTCTATAGGACACTAGGTTCTGCTTGACTCCACTCAACTGCTGCTGCTGTTCTTTCTGCTCATCCCATGGGACTGACATCTTCAACATGCTGGGTTCTTCTGTGACAAACAGTCTTGAATGCATTCCTCTCATGCTCCCTTCCTGGTGCCAAGACTCAGCCGCACTGCATGAAACATTCTGGCCTTAAAACCAGTGCCACCTGGGTGAGTCTTACATAGGACTGAGTCAAGCTGCACCACAAGGGACAACCTTGGCTACCTCTGGAATACAACTTCTTTCTCCTCTCAGAAAACACTTACCAGAAGATTTCACCTCAGTGATGCTGGTTTCTTCTTCATCACAACTAATTTTTTTAACTACAGCCAATCAGCATCAATTGTCTCAGACATCCCTTCTATTCTTGCCTCTAAAGCCAGATCCACATGGACAAAGTTCCTGAGTTCCTCTGCTTGCTGGGGCTAGAACACGGCCCCTTCTATTACATCAGCAGCAGCTTTCTATTTTCAACAATTTCACTGCCTCAGCTCGGCTGTCCTTGAACTTGGTCTGTAGATTAACCTTGAACTCAGATCTGCATGGCTCTGTCTCCTGAATGTTGTGTAATACGGCTGTAACATTTTGCCCATACCTAAACTTTTCCTTAGTTACAAAGTGTTCTGTACCAGGAAGACTTGAATCAGAGATCTGCTTGATGTTTATCAGGGATTTAAGGCTAGTACCTCCATGCCTGTACTTAAGTATTTTATTTTCGATCTTAAAATGATAACCCAGAATAGTAATCACAATCCATCAATTGTCAACTTCACACATACTGGTAACTCTTGTGTCCACATGAAAACAATAACTAGGTGATAATAATGCGTAACACAATACAGTTCTCCTTTGTCCAACTTCACATCCATAAGTTTAGATGGGTGGAATCTTGTACTAATGTCACCTTTCCTTTAATTCCATTTAATATCATTGATCACAGAATTTAGCTTCATTCAACTTCCTGGTTAGATTTTCTCTTTTGACCTAACATTTTATATTTTTTTCTTTCTAACTTTACTATGCTTGCTCAAAACAATCATCATGAGACTAAACATAGGACAAAGGCTTTTCTGGCTTCACTGAGACTTCCTTTGTCAGTGCAATGAACGTCAACCACTTTACCTTATCTTCAAGGACACTCTACAGACAAAGGCAAAAGGCAGCAACATTCTTCTGAAAAACATCATAAAAACTATACACAAAGTTCAAATCACCCTCAGTACATATGTGTTCCATATTCCTTCTAGGATGGCCGAGTAAGTTCCACTTAATGCATATACAAATTCAAAGTCTAAAAATCCACATTGCTCCATAAAACAAAACAAAAAACCACAGTCAGGCCTATCATAGCAATATATAAGTCTGGGGTACCAACTTCTGTCTTAGATAGAATTTCCATTGCTAAGAAGAGACATTGTAACCAACGCAACTGTGTGAAAAGCAAATATTTAATTGGGCCTGGCTTACACTTTAAAATGTTTAGTCCATTGCCATCATAGCAGGAATGTCAGCATGCAGGCAGCCATGATGCTGGAGAAGGAGCTAAGAGTTCTGCATCCTCATGTGAAGGCATTCAGGAAGAGTCTGTCTTCCAGCCAAGTGGTAGGAGGGTCTGTTTTGTATTGTCCTGAGCTCCAAAGCTCATCACCATAGTAATTCAATTCCTTCAAAAAGGTAGCATCTCACACAAGGGACATCTCTTAATATTGCCACTTCTTAGGGTCAAACAAACTTAAATCACCACAGTTTATTTCTAGTATAAATTCTTTCATGCTTTTAAAAATGATTAGGACATGCAGAGGCAATAACATGTTGATTACATTCAGATGGTTTCTGTCTCATATGTGTTTATTTCTGTATTCAGAAACCACTGTGGCATGTAAACAATTTCCCAACTTTAGTACAATCAAAAGCTTTCAGTTCAGTATGTGTTCTTTAATGTCTTTGGAGACAACAGAGATATGCATAGGCTTTACCACGTTCATTACATCTGTAAGGTTTCTCTAAAGTGTGTGTTCCTTCAAGTGTTTGGAGAGTACAGTGACATTGAAAGGCTTTATCTCACTGACTACATTCATAGGTTTGCACTCTGCTCATTTTCTTTTGTGTATTCAGAGATGACTGTGTCCTGGAAAGGCTTTACCTCATTCATGACATTCAGTTTCTCTCCAGTATGTGTTCTATTATGATATTGGAGACCACTCTGATGTGAAAAGGCTTTACCACATTGATTACATTGATAAGGTTTCTCTCCAATATGTATCCTTTTATGTTTTTGGAGAGTATGTTGCCATGAAAAGGCTTTACCACATTGATTACATTCATAAGGTTTCTCTCTGGTATGTGTTATTTTATGATATTGGAGGTGACTGGATCTTGCAAAGGCTTTACCACATTGATTACATTCATAGGGTTTCTCTCCAGTATGTGTTCTCTTATGACTTCGGAGATTACTGTGACAGGAAAAGGCTTTACCACACTGATTACATTCATAAGGTTTCTCTCCAGTGTGTGTTCTTTTATGATATTGGAGAAGACTGGATCTTGCAAAGGCTTTACCACATTGATTACATTCATAGGGTTTCTCTCCAGTATGCATTCTCTTATGAGTTTGGAGATTACTGTGACATGAAAAGGCTTTACCACAGTGATTACATTCATAAGGTTTCTCTCCAGTATGTGTTCTTTTATGATGTCGGAGACCATTGTGACATAAAAAGGCTTTACCACATTGATTACAATCATAAGGTTTCTCTCCAGTATGTGTTCTCTTATGATATTTGAGACCACTGTGACATGAAAAGGCTTTACCACATTGATTACATTCATAAGGTTTCTCTCCAGTATGTGATCTATAATGACATTGGAGACTATGGTGACATGAAAAGGATTTACCACATTGATTACATTCATGTTTCTTTCCAGTATGTGTTCTTTTATGTCTTTGGAGACTATTGTGCCATGAAAAGGCTTTACCACATTGATTACATTTATGAGGTTTCTCTCCAGTATATCTTCTTTCATGCCTGCAACAGTAATGGTCATATGTGAAAGCTTTACCACATTCATTAGCCTGATCAATCATTTTATCAATATGAATAAATTTTAGAGTTGGTCTAATAATAAAGAACACCCAGATCTTAAGGTTTTATCACTTTGATGTTCACAGTTGTACTTCCTCACTGTGGATTGCTTTACTTCTTTGAGAAGACCTGTGATGGTAAGAGCATCTATTACATGGTTCACACTTATAGCCTCCTTTTTCTATATGAGATTTCTATATAATGTATTTGTATGTCTGAAGAAATACAAAACAACTCTGAGCATTAAAGCACTGATAGCATTCTTAGTTTTTCCTGTAGTGTGAATCAAACCACAGGTGCACTGTGAACCAGGATGAATAGAAGAATTTCCAAACTTCTACTACCTACAGAGATTTTCTGCAATGTGACATTGGAGATGTTCCAAGTAAAGTCAGAAAATCAATTAACTGCAAATGTCTATCTTAAAAATACCTTTCATGACTTCTAGAAGTTTGATGTTGTTCTTCAATATGATGGTCTTCCAAATAACAGCCTAAAACATGGTACCAGAAAATGAATGATATGGTATTGGAATTAGGCAAAATTCAAGTTACTCTGAATTTTCACAGCAATGAACCTGATATATTCAGCTTAATATTACTTGTTCTCTATTGAAATAGGAGATGATAATCAGTAACCCAGAAACATTTTTCTCTTAGTTTGAGAAGCAAAAGAAAATTCAGTTTTACCTATAGCAGTGAGGTTCCTGTAGGTCTCAAGCATCACATCTTTGTAGAGATTCTTCTGGGAAGAATCCAGCAAATTCCACTCTTCCACAGTGAAGTTCAAATGTACATCATCAAAACTCACTGTTTCCTAAAATATAACATGCATGTGTACAACACAAAGCCTGATACTGACATCACTAAGAAGTAAAGTTATGCTTCCTAGACAATATAACCTTATAAGTCACATGATTCCTCCAGTTATTTGCTGACACACAAATTATAATATAATCACCATGTCAGTTTACAAGGAAATTGAAATATAAGGCTTCCTGTGTCACTTCTGAACCCTTTGAATAGGATATAGCCTTGCAACACAAATGGCAACTGAGAGAGATATGCAGGGGGAAACAGATTAACTGTACTGTGCACACATCTGAAAAGTTGTATGAACAATTACTAACTACAAAGGTGATGGACAAGCTGTGTGTATTTGCTCATGTCTTTAACCACAGAGGTACAGGCAGGTGTATGTCATTGAGCTGGATGCCACTGTGGTCTATGCGATGTCTTGCAGGACAGCAAAAGTTACATGTTAAGAACCTCACTCTGGGCCTGGCAGTGGTGGTGCATGCCTTTAATCCCAGCACTTGGGAGGCAGAGGCAGGGGGATTTCTGAGTTTAGCCTGGTTTACAGTGTGAGTTCCAGGACAGCCAGGACTACACAGAGAAACCCTGTCTCAAAAAACCAGAAAAAAAAAGAACCTCACTCTGCTACAAAAATTAACCAGGAAACAAAAATGATAGAATGAACTCACAGTTCTTTACTGAAGTTCCTGCAAAGAATTATACATTCACTGCAGTTCTGATTTCATCTTGCCTAAACATGAAGTGAACCAGTTTAAACTGCAACATTAATTAAATTTTACTAAAAGGGATTGCATGTTTAAACAGTTAAAATGGACAGATGAAAATATTAGTAATATATAAGCCACCAAGGAGACCCGACCTATCATATCATAGTAGGTCCTGAGAAATTAAAACATGGAACAGATAAGGTGCAAAAAAGGTTGTTTGGGGCAAGGGAGAACATGGGGAAGGGATAGAAATACACAGGAGGACCTACAGACAGGCAAACAGACAGGGAGCAAAGAGTACAGACAGAGAATAGAGAGCACACCTGACAACAGCAGCAGGTGATGGAGGCAGGGAATGACTTAAGCATTTCCTAAGTCCCTGAGAGCAGAGCATTGAAATTGCCTGTGCACTGACAACTACAGAGACAATTTTCACCCAGGGAACAAGAAAGGAAGAGAGGGTCTCAAACATTAAAGATGAATAGGACAAAATGGATGAGTTAGTCAAAAAATGTGGATTCTAAAATTTTTCTGGCCCTAAACAACCAGGAAACAGGAGAAGGGAAAAACTACAGATGATTGGAATAGAGAAAGAAGAATATTAGCCCAAAAATCTACAAAATATTTTAAATGAAATCATAAAGGAAAATTTCCCTAAACCAAAAAGATGCCTGTTAATGGACAAGAAGCATCCAAAAACACCCAACAGATTATAGAAAAAAGTTCTTTTACCACATAATAATCAAACAGTAAATGTAAAAAGTAAAGCAATATAAAAAAAAACTACAATGGGAAAAAATTAAGAAAAACTAAACAAACAAACAAACAAAAAGTAATGTATGAAAGCAGATTTATTAGGTTTATGCCTGTCTTCTTAATGTATACTATAAAAAACAAAAGGGTTTGGACACATGTGCTGCAGAGTCAGAGAAACCACCCGTGTTACTACAAGAAAGCAACTGGTCCAAATGTTTTGGGCAGATTCAGAATCAGCCATGACAGTGAAGTTACTCAGAGGTCACCTCCCAATCTAACAAGTGAAGGGCATCACCAGAGACCTCACAGGTGGTCACATCTGGCTGATGTTTCCCATGCAGCCCCAGAGAGGACCCAGCCCCCCAGCCCCCACTGCTCACCTGCCTGCCTCTACCCATTGTGGGCAGTGATCTTGTGCTCACCATGAGGAGATTTCAGAGCTTTCCTGAGGTCTCCACGCAGCACCCACAGCAGAGCTCAGAGCAGGGCACAGATGACCATTCAAGCCTGCACAGGAACAATGAACTTGCAAAATAACACTGGGAAGAACCTGCCTCCTTGTCTGATTGGCAGGTTTGCCTAGAAGCCTTGATTGGCCAGTGAGTCTTACCACTCCTAAAGGTAAAAATGTGCATTCACACCAAGGTCAAATCTTTTCCAGAGCTCAGGAGGGGTTTGCCCTACATTAGCATTTGTTTCTGTCTTCAAAGAGGAATCTCACCCCACCCAGCCCTGGGGGAGAACCCAGCATTGCAGCTCTGGCTGTTCAGCTGCCTGCTCCTCCCCTCTGAGAGCAATGACCCTGAACCCACCAGGACCTGACTCCAGACCTTACCTGAGCTTTCCTCACAGGACTTGCCTTCTTCCTGTAATCAAGCTGAACAGCTTCCATAGCCCAGTACTCAGTGTGCAGTGGAGGTATCAATCTGACCCACAAGTGAAAGGATGTCCTGGTTATTTCTTAGCATTTTGTCTAAACTCCTGACACAGGGTTACCTGGCAACATCTGAGTAGGCCTGACCCCCTGTAAAGGTGGCTGCTTGCCCCTTCCTCCCTCTTTTGATCTCTTGCTCTCTCTTTCTCTAGCCCTCTTAGGATCTTCCCTTCCCCCTCTCTCTCCACATGCTCATGCCCAGCCTCTACTTCTCTACTCTCTGCCTCTCTCTGCTTTTCTCTGCCTCTGCTACCCTCTTAACTCCCCTCCCCATGTCCTGAATAAGCTTTATTCTATACTATGCTGTCTTGTGGTGGGTTGCTCCTGTGGCAGAGCTGTCTCAGCATGAGGCATGGTCCCTCCAGGGGAAAAACACCTCAGCTGGAGGCAGGAGCCTACTGAGACATCCCCTTCCCCTGCTGAGAGCCAAGACCCCCTTCTGGCTGAGAGCAAGTGTCAGTTAAGTAAACAGCCTGAGTTAAGAAATACTTTACTTATTGCCCTTCTGCCTGGGAGAAAATATTAATCAGATAAGCAACTCGAGATGAGAAATGTTTTAATTGCCTTCTTGCTTGTGAGAAAATATTTGGATAAGTAATTTGGCCTAGGATTTCTTGTGGGCTTAGAGAACTCTGCAATTAGGAGATGACCCTGGACCCTGACTGTCAAATGATCCTCCTGCCTGCTTGCCTTTATAAGGGCAGCCTGAACAATAAAATTTAAGCTCTAGATCAGACATTCAGACTGGTGCTTCTTCCTTGTGTCTCTTGTCTCTTCATTCCTTCACCCCCTTCCCTAGGGTCTCATCAAGGGCACATCTTGACGCACAATGTGTAGCCCTTTGGTTCAGGTCTGATTGAAAGTTGCTTCTAGTGGTGGTGCACGCCTTGGGGGAAGAAAGAGGATTTAGAAACTGGGGAAGGGATAGAGGCACAGAAGAGGACCTGCAGACAGGCACACAGACAGGGAGGAGAGAGAGAGAGAGAGAGAGAGAGAGAGAGAGAGAGAGAGAGAGAGAGAGTCAGTCATGAGGGTAGAGACTGAGAATAGAGAGGGGGCTTGTGCAGAGAACAGACACAGGAAACAAAGATAGAGAACTGCTATATTTGGTGCCCCATTTATATAAAGCACACATGACAACAACAGAAGGTGATAAAGGCAGGAAATGACTTAAGCATTTGCTAAGTCCCAAGAGCAGACCATTGAAATTGCCTTTACACTATTGAGACAACTGACAACTGTTGAGGCAAGGTTCATCCACAACACAGAAAAGGAAGAGAGAAACTCTCAGGCATTAATGATGACTAGAACAAAATGGATACATTGGTCAAAATATATGAATACTAAAAGGTTCCTGGCAATAAACAAAAAAGAAATCTGCAAAATATGAGAAGGCAAAAATTATAAATGATTGAAGTAGATGAAAAATATCAGCTCAAAGTTTAGAAAAATATTTTCAATGAAATAAAAGAAGAATTTTCTAAACTAAAGAAGAAAATACCAATTCAGGTGCAAGAAGCATCCAAAATCCCAAATAGATTGGAAAAATAGTCTCTTTGCTACATAATAATAAAAACACTAAACGTATAAAGTTAAGAAATATAAAAAAGGCAACAGAAAAATTAAAAAATCTAAACAAAACAAAAAGAAGTAATGTATGAAATCTGACCTATCAGATTTATGCCTGTCTTCCTAATGTATACTATAAAAGACAAAACGTTTTGGACACATGTGCTGCAGAGTCAGAGAAACCACCCATGTTTTACAAGAAAGCAACAGGTCCAAATGTTTTGGGCAGATTTAGAATCAGCCATGATAGTGAAGTTACTCAGAGGTCCCACCTGTTCTAACACACCAGGAGCATCACCAGGGACCTCACAGGTGGTCATATCTGGCTGATGCTTCCCATGCAGCCTCCAGAGTAGACCCAGCACCCCAGCTCCCCCTGCTCAGCTGCCTGCCTCTACCCATTGTGGGCAGTGACCCTGTGCTCACCATGACTGGAATTCAGAGCTTCCCTGAGGTCTCCACATAGCACCCAAGAACAGAATTCAGAGCACTCAGGACACACAGAACCATTCAACCCTGCACAGGCACAGAAACTTGAAGTAATCACACTAAAATCAGCGACTAGGTAACGCTGCCCACTCTCTCCCTACCTATTCAACATAGTACTAAAAGTCCTAGCCAGGGCAATTAGACAACAAAAGGAAATTAAAGGGATACAAATAAGAAAGGAATAAGTCAAAATATCACTATTTGCAGATGATATGATAGTATACATAAGTAACCCCAAACTTCCACCAGATAACCTAATAAAGAACTTCAGAAAAGTGAGTAGATATAAAATTAATTCAAACAAATAAGTAGCCTTCCTCTACTCAAAGGATAAACAGGCTGAGAAAGAGATTAGGGAAATGACACCCTTCTTAATAGTCACAAATAGTATAAAATTCCTGGGTGTGAATCTAACCAAGCAAGTGAAACATCTGTAGACAAGAACTTCAAGTCTCTGGTGAAATAAATTGAAGATCTCAGAAGATTGAAAGATCTCCCATGCTCATGGATTGGCAGGATTAATATAGTAAAAATGGCCATCTTGCTGAAAGCATTCTACAGATTCAATGTAATCCCCATAAAAATTTGAACTCAATGCTTCATAGAGACAGAAAGAGAAATTTGCAAATTCATTGGGAATAACAAAAAAAAAAAAAAACCCAGGATAGGAAAAACTATTCTCAACAATAAAAGAACTACTGTGGGAATCACCATCCCTGACCTCAAACTGTACTACAGAGCAGTAGTGATAAAAACTGCATGGTATTGGTACAAAGACAGGCAGTAAGATCAATGGAATATAATTGAGGTCCCAGAAATGAACCCACACAACTATGGTCACTTGATCTTTGAAAAAGGATCTAAAACCATGCAGTGGAAAGAAGACAGCGTTTTGAAAAATTGGTGCTGGTTCAACTGGAGGTCGGCAAGTAGAAGCTTGTAAATCGACCATTTTTATCTCCTTGTACAAAGCTCAAGTTCAATTGGATGAAGATCTTCAACATAAAACCACATACACTGAAACTAAGTAGAAGAGAAAGTGGGGAAGAGCCTCAAACACATGGGCACAGGGGAAAGTTCCTGAAAAGACCCCAATGACTTATGCTGTAAGATCAAGAATTGACAAATGCAACCTCATAAAATTGCAAAGCTTCTGTAAGGAAAATGACATTGAAAATAGGACAAAATGGCAACCAAGAGATTGGAAAAAGATCTTTTCCAATACTATACCCGATAGAGGGATAATATCAAATGTATACAAAGAACTTAAGAAATTAGACTCCAGACAAATAACTCTATTAAAAATGGAGTACATGCACCTTACTGACATAAATTAGTATAGGTATGCTCTAACTGTATTTTGAGAAAAGTTTTATTTTAACAGGAAAGGCGATACGTAGGAAGAGCTAAGGTGGGAGGAGTACAGAGAGGAGGAGTAAGGAGAGGAAGAGGAAAAGGAGAGGAGGAGCTAGGTGATGAGAGAGAAAGAGGGGGGTCAGACATGAAGGCAGATATTCACATGTCTCCACCAGTCAAAGGTATTTGATATATCTAGATTGGGTATTAGGTTACACTTCTGATTGATATTGAGCATTACCAAACTTATAAAGGCTTTGGTTGACATTAAAAAATTTTATAAAAGCAAAAAGGGGCAGGGGGTATGGGATAGGGGTTTTCTAGGGAAGGAAAATGGGGAAAAGGAATGACATTTGAAATGTAAATAAAATATCCAATAAAAAATAAATTAGAAAAAATAGAGTACAGATCTAAACAAAGAATTCTCAACTGAGGAAATGGAAATGGTTGAAAAACACCTAAAAATATTCAACATCCTTACTCATCAGGCAAATGAAAATCAAAACAACCATTAGATTCCACCTCACACCAGTCAGAATGGCTAAGATAAAAAATTCAGGTGATGGTAGATGATGTCGAGGATGTGGAGAAAGAGGAAGACTCCTCCATTGTTGGTGAGATTGCAAGCTGGTACAACCACTCTGAAAATCAGTCTGACAGTTCCTCAGAAAATTGGACCTAGCACTACCTGAGGACACAGCTGTACCAGTCCTGGGCATATAGCCAGAAAATACTCCAACATATAACAATGACATATGCTCCACTATGTTCATAGCAGCCTTATTTATAATAGCCAGAAGGTGGAAAGAACCAATATGTGCTTCAACAGAGGAATGGATACAGAAAATGTTGTACATTTACATAATGGAGTATTACTCAGCTATTTAAAACATTGAATGCATGAAATTCTTAGTCAAATGGAAGGTACTAGAAAGTTTCATCCTGAGTGAGTTAACCCAAACACAAAATAACACACATGGTATGCACTCACTGATAAGTGGATATTAGCCCAAAAGGTCAGAATACCTGATACAGTTCACAGACAACATGAAACTCAAGAATAAAGACAATGCAAGTAGTGGTGGTGCTTAAGTTTAATCCCAGCACTTGGGAGGCAGAGGCAGGAGGATTTCTGAGTTCAAGGCCAACCTGGGAGAGAGAGAGAGAGAGAGAGAGAGAGAGAGAGAGAGAGAGAGAGAATAAGAAAGACCAAAGTGTTGGTTCATTGGTCCTTCTTAAAAGGGGAAACAAAATACTCATGGGAGCAAATACAAAGTGTGGAGCAGAGACTGAAGGAAAGGCCACCCAGAGACTGCTGCACCTGGGGATCCATCCTATATACAGTCAACAAACACAGACAATATTGTGGAAACCAAGAAGTGCATGCTGACAGGAGCATGATACAGCTGCCTCCTGAGAGGCTCTGCCAGAGTCTGACAAATAACAGAGGCAGATACCTGCAGCCAACCATTGAATTGAGCACGGGGTCCCCAATGGAGGAGTTAGAGAAAGGACTGAAGGAGCTTCAGGGGTTTGCAACCCCATAGGAAGAGCAACAATATCAACCAACCAGACCCCCCCAGAGCTCCCAGGTACTAAACCACCAACTGAGGAGTACACATGGAGAGAACTATGGCTCCATCTGCAAATGTAGCAGAAGATAGCCCTGTTGGGCATCAATGGGAGGCCCTTGGTCTTATGAAGGGTCAAAGTCGGTGTCTTGCTCAAAAGCAGGCTTTCTTGCTGCTTAATGAGAAAACAAAATCTCATCCTGGGAATTATGTGATTTTTCTTTAGCACTGGGGATTTTCTTGGCCTTCTTCTACTAGAGAAACCTGAAGACTGGGAAAGGCAAAATACAGGAATGTAAGACACATTGACATACAATCATTTCTTTAAATGAGGTAAGGAATGTAGCTCAGGTATTTGTGGTGGCCGTGCAAACCAGAAGATCTGAATTACATAAAACGGACCCTTGAAAAAAACCTAAGATGCTGATTGGAGCTAATATTTGGTGTGAATTATGGATTACATGCAGATCCATTGAGAAAGCTTGGGAATGAGGGAATCTGTCTTACATATCTCCCTCTGTGAATTGATATACCTATTTTTTAACATACCTTGATCTATCATATTGTGTATACAAAGACTAAAAATCTCCAGCACACGTGTCATCAAGTTCAAACACACACACACACACACACCCCACTCAGACAGACACACACACACATAAATGAACACACACACACAGACAAACACCCTGACACCCACACAGACACACACACACATAAACACACACCCACACAAACACACAAGTACACAAACCCTGACACACACACACACACACTGACAGACACAGCTCAACACAGACAGACACACAAATAAAATCACACAAACACACAGAATGAACACAGACACCCACACAACACAGAATCACAGAGACACACAGAAATAAAAGTTGCTACAACATGAGGAACTTCACTGTGTACTGTATTTATCTAATTTCCACTTAAACTGGCATGGGATGTTCTCTCATATTTTTGTAAATTGATGTTTACAGAGAAGGACCAATTTGGTTTACATCAGGAGAAATACAGAAATTTTATGCTAAAACCACAAAGTTTAGGGTATTTGAAAAGTATAATCATTATACAATATTCAATGTGAGTCTAGGCCAAAAAAGGGAAGAAGAAGGAGGAGGAGGAGGAGGAGGAGGAGGAGGAGGAGGAGAAAAAGGAGGGAGGTGGAGGAGGAGAAGAAGGAGGAGAAAGAGGAGAAGGAGAAAGAGGAGGAGGAGGAGAAGGAGGAGGAGGAGGAAGAAGAAGAAGAAGAAGAAGAAGAGGAAGAAGAAGAAGAAGAAGAAGAAGAAGAAGAAGAAGAAGAAGAAGAAGAAGAAGAAGACAAAAAAGAAGAAAAAGACAAAGACAGAGGAGGAGGAGGAGGAGGAGGAGGAGAAGAAAGAGGAGGAGGAGGATGAAGAAGAAAAGAAGGAGGAGGAGGAGAAAGAGAAGGAGGAGGAGGAGAGAAGAAGACAGAGAAGAAGAAGAAAAAGGAGGAGGAGGAAGAAGAAGAAGAAGAAGAGGAGGAGGAGGAGGAGGAGGAGGAGGAGGAGGAGGAGGAGGAGGAGGAGAAGAGAAGAGAAGAGAAGGAGAAGGAGGAGGACGAGGACCACAGAGAAGTCGTCTGATGGACGAGTGTTACCATTTGATGCCAGGAAAGGTCTATGTGCTGTTCTCACTCCATGCAATTAGTGATAAACTGTGATCCAGGCTGATCTCAAACTCATTGTGTCCTGCCTGAAGATGTGCTTAAATGTTTTTCTTTCTGCTCCAACTCCTGGGTGCTGGGGTTATAAGCATGGGCACTAAGTGTAATCATACAGTACTTGTGAATCAGACCAGGTCTTTGCTCACATTAAACAAAAACTCTACAAATTATCATACCTATCAATATGTTTTTAAATTAAATAAGAGTTCAAGAAAACAGAGTTCCCTGAGGAGCAGAGCACATGATAAAAACTACACTGGCAATGTGGATAACAATTAACACATATGGAACAGAACAGTTTAAATGATAACATTTATTTTAAAAGAAATATTAATAATATGTGGGTGTTCAGCTTACTGAATGTCTTTGCACCACATGCGTACAATTCCCACAGAGGCCAGAAGCAGGCATCAGATTCTCCAGAATTAGAGTTAAAGAGGTTTGTAGCTGTCATGTGCATCTGCTGAGACTGCAACAAATTTTCTTAGTGGAGAACAAATCTTTCCTGCCCACATTACACTTGACTTTTGTCCTTTCAACAAAGTGTTCTGGATCACTCGCCATGAAAGGGAAAACTCTGCAAACCTGTCGTGAAAGGTATATGAGGTAGGTGTGCTAATTGTCTTACACTGCCACACATCCATGGAAGACTCCTGTGAGTTCAGGATCCAGCCACAAGATCACTGATCATCACTCTGCAACAGATTTGTCACCTTGCATCTAGGATAACAATGCATATCAGCCCCATTAGATGATATATACAGTTGAGAAGACCCTCCAGGTTGTGAAGGTGGGTAAGCGAATGGTGAACATCTGGGTAAGCAATGTTTGGAGGAACTTTACTACAAGCTGGAGAGGATAGAGCCTGCCTCAGGGTTTACATGCATCTGGTGGAGAATGAGTCTCTGCAAGGCTAAGAATGGAGAGGGTTAGTTAGTGCTGCTCTAACAGGTCAGCTCCTGTGTGTGTCTTTTTGGGGATCACTAACATTTCCCTGACACAACATGTTCAATTTCTACTAAAATGGAATAGCAGGCCAAGATATTTTCTTTCAAGAGAAGATAATTGTATAGAGTTTATGGTAGAGCCTTGCTCTAATATTCAAAATCTATGATTCACAATAAACACCTGCCAAAGGCTCCAAACAACATTCTTTGCAGCACTGAGCAGAAGAGAAAGGATTGGGTGCTCAAAGCAATATTCAATTACATACAGAGGCAAGCTTCAGCTACAGGCAACATTCCTATGAACAGAAATAAATAATAAGCAGGAGTTTAAAAAATGGAAAAATACTTTTTAAAAAAAGATTTATTTAGTTTATGTATAAGTACACTGTTGCTGTCTTCAGACACACAAGAAGAGGGCATTGGATCCCATTACAGATGGTTGTGAGTCACCATGTGGTTGCTGGGAAATGAACTCAGGACCTCTGGAAGAGCAGTCAATGCTCTTAACCACTGAGCCATCTCTCCAGCCCGGAAAGGAATTCTTAATGACTTAGGATTGAAGGGGAATAAGAACTGACAAGAGAGTATAGCAGTGTTGCATTTGAAATCAATAATTGACTTTTAAAACAAATGTAAGTAGAATGAATTTGGTAGCATTCCTTCAGTTTCTATTTTGTGGAATAGTCCAAGGTGTATTGGTCTTAGCTCTTCTTTGAAGGTCTGGTAGTAATGTGAGCAATGTATTAGTTTGGGCGTGAATTAAAGTTATCTGTCATATTGGCTTACCAGAGTCTTCTCAGCTTATTCAAAGACTTTATTTTTTTGGAAGAGAAGCAGCATAGCTGTAGTCTTCAATATTTAAGGGTAGAATTAAAACCTTCTATTCTGGTGATTTCTATGCAGAGTAGAAACACAAAGCTTTCCTGTATCAAGTACCATTTTTTTTTAAACCATAAAAGTCTAAGAAACAATCTCATAGAAAATCAGTTAATATGAGTTTTCGTGTTAAGTAACTTAAGAGACTTGTGTTAGTAGGCTCACTTTTGTGCTTATCACTAAATAGTTACCTGAAAAAGATATAATTTTTACTTTTATCTAGTATTTTCAGAGGTATTCATTGTTTTTTAAAAGTTATTTTAAAATATAGTGTTTTGTAAAATGTGCAGTATAAAAAGGTATCATACAAGGATTTAAATCCCATACTCATTAAATTAAATTAACACTTTGAGAATTCTAATTTTTCTATTTCAATTGATCATATGAAACTGATCATAAATCATTTGAAATATAATTACAAACATTATTTAATTAATGTTCTTAAAATTATTTATAAAGAATTTTGTTAAAATAGTTAGGAGAGATGACAGAGGTTCTGTTAGGAAACAAAATGATGCACTGGATATTAGGACTATCTTGTACCTCACTGGTACAAATAAGCATAATTATGCTGTAATTATATTTTGAGAGAAAAGTTTTAACAGGAAGGGTGATATATAAGAGGAGCTAATGTAGGAGGAGTACCAAGAGGAAGAGAAGGATTAAGGAGAGGAGGAGATGAAAGAGAGGAGAAGGTAGGTGATGAGAGAGAGAAAGAGGGGGGACATGGAAGCAGATGTTCACGTGTCTCCACCTAAGATAGTTTATATATGTATGTTGGGTATTGGGTTACACTTCTGATTGAGCATTACCAAACTTATAAAGCCTTTGATTAACATTAAAAATTGTATAAAAGGAAAAAGGAAAAAGGGGATGGGATAGGGGTTTTCTAGGGAGGGGAATTAGGGAAAGGGGATGACATCTGAAATATAAATAAAATATCCAAAAAAAAAGAATTTGATTTTACAGGCCCAAACCAAACTGCAAAGCTTACTGTCCTTCTAACAGGAAGCAGATCATATTATCCTTCATGTTCATTTGATCTGGGCCATGCAGTGCCATTTCCACTCATAAGTGTTCAAGGGCTACATGTAGTTCATGCCAAATAACAGAGAAACTACTAAGTCTAATTGGGATTTCATTCTGTCTTTCACCCTGCTAAGATTTTTACCTTTATTTTGCTATTACTTTTGTTATACCAAACTCCTTTCTTTAGCTATTCATACTCTAGATTGGTGGGTAGTTTTTTTGTTTTGTTTTGTTTTGTTTTGTTTTTCGAAACAGGGTTTCTCTGTGTAGCCCTGGCTGTCCTGGATCTCACTCTGTAGACCAGGCTGGCCTCAAACTCAGAAATCCACCTGCCCATGCCTCCCAAGTGCTGGGATTAAAGGCGTGTGCCACCACCGCCCGGTAGTTTTAATTGCCTGTTGCTTGTCTCTGCCCTCAGACTAAATTCAAGGTAATAAATGAGAAACATATCCATTCCCTGTGCTTTGTTTCCTAAAAGTTAACTTCAGATTTTTTTCTGTATTTTTCCTCTTTTGTTGTTTAAAATATGCCTTATACCACGCTATTTGTAATGCTATTCTTCAGGAAGTTTGTTTTGTTAGGAGCTACTCACCAAAACCAGAAGAAAAGTTATTAGATAATATTTGAAATGCAGATGCATATTTATTATCTATAATTAATATCTATAATTAAATTGAAAGCTTATTTTTAATCATATTGAATGTATTTTTCTCAATATTCAATTTGCTCACACCCTGTTCACTTTTGATTTTGTTAATTTGGATACTGTCTCTGTGCCCTCTGGTTAGTCTGGCTAAGGGCTTTTCTATTTTATTGATTTTATCAAAGGACCAGCTTTTGGTTTTGTTGAGTCTGTGCACTGTCCTCTTTGTTTGTAATTGGGTCATATCTACCCTGAGTTTGATTGTTTCCTACTGTCTACGTATCATAGGTGTGTTTGCCTGTGTATGTTCTAAAGCTTTCTGGTGTGCTGTTAAGTTGCTTGTGTAGGATCTCTCTGGTGTGTTTATGAGGGCACTTAGTGCTATGAATTTTTGTCTTACGACTGCTTTCACTGTGTCCCATAAGTTTGGGTATGCTGTGTCTTCATTTTCATTGAATTCTAGAGTCTAGTCTGTTATTTCTTTATTTCA
The DNA here is from genome assembly GCF_011762505.2 of Arvicanthis niloticus. Taxonomy (NCBI): domain Eukaryota; kingdom Metazoa; phylum Chordata; class Mammalia; order Rodentia; family Muridae; genus Arvicanthis; species Arvicanthis niloticus. Next base: position 1,925,862 of record NC_133431.1, read on the forward strand.
TTCCTGAGAAAGATATCATTGTATAGAAAGTTGTACAGTATGGGGCTTTCTGATGTTTTTATTATTGCTGAAGTCTGGATTATTCTGTACTTATTTCATAGAATACATGAGAATATTTCAGTCTTCTTATATCTGATGAGGCTTGATTTGTGACAGATTTTTTTTTGTTTTTTTCGAGATTAGGTTTCTCTGTGTAGCCCTGGATGTCCTGGAACTAACTCTGTAGACCAGGCTGGCCTCAAACTCAGAAATCCACCTGCCTCTCTGCCTCCCAAGTGCTGGGATTAAAGGAGTGCACCACCACTGCCTGACAATTTGTGACAGATTACATGGTCAATTTTGGAGAAAATGCCATGAGGTGCTGAGGAGAAGATATATATAATTGTATGCCTCCCTTTTCATTTCTGATTTTGGTAATTAAGATATTGTCTCTGTGTCCTTTCATAGTTTGGCTAAATGTTTATCTATCTTGTTGATTTTATCTATCTATCTATCTATCTATCTATCTATCTATCTATCTATCTATCTATGGTGAAATGTTTCATATGGAAGAGTCAGAGGAAAAACTTAAGGAGGTGAAGAGGATGGCAACTCCATAGGAAGAACAACAGTGTCAGCTAACCTGGACACTTCAGGGCTTCCAGAGTCTAAGCCAAAAACCAATGAGCATACAGGGGATGGTTCATGGCACTAGGCATGTGTACAGCAGAGGATTGCCTTGTCTGGCCAAAATGGGAGAGGATGCACTTAACCCTGTAGAAACTTGATTGTCCAGGGAAAGGGTAGTTGGTGGAGGTGAGGCCCTGGTGGGTGAGTGGGTGGGTGGGTGGGAGAGAAACCTCTCTGAGGCAGCAGGGAAGAATATGAGGAGAAGACCTCAGGAAAGAGGGACCAGAAAGGGGGACAACTTTGGAATGTAAAAATTTTTAAAAATTTAATTAAAAAAGAAACATAATTGAAAAAATATACATCTACATTGAGTTTGAAAAGGAGCAGATGGTTTCTTGGAAGGGAAAGTGGCATTAATACAGTACTCTTTGATGTGGCTGCTATGTGCAATGTTAGCTTCTGTGATCTGTAACATGACACACACAGCTACAGCCAATGGCCTCTGTCTCAATCATCTGACCTGACCTAACACTGAAAGTGCATTAGACATATCTACAAATTGGAAATTCAATATTCCTTGGATTATGCTAAAGTTCCCAAATTATATACTTATCAATCTAGTTTGTCTTCGTTCACCTGACATGAATAAATACACGCTGGAAAATTAGAAAATTATTACCCTGCCACAATCATGTCTTTTTTTTTGTAATGGTGACTCCAGGGTTAGTGATGAGAAGTGATCTTATTAAAACCCTCATCTCAACAAAAGTAACTTATTTAAAAAGTGGTTCACTTGCCTCCCAGTCCAATTTAAAAAAAAAACAACGACAACCATGGCGTTAATCAAACATTGGTTTAAATATTTCACGGAATATTTCACGGAATCTATCATGGACCCTATGTTGGGTCCCACCATAAATTTCATTGTGTGGACACAAACTATTGTATATCAAGTACATTGACATAAAATGGACCTTTTCACTTCCAGAAGTGATAGCCACATTCCATTCCATGATGTTGGTACTTGATCGTGTAATAAGGACAAACATTTATCACCCTCTGGTTGATGAGTGTGAGCCCATTTATATTGGCAAAGAAGGTCTAAAATATTTTAACATAGCTGATGTATTAGAAAAAGGCTTTGAAATCATCTATGTGAAGATAATAGAGGCTGTTAAAGTGGAAATGACTAAATCACTTAAAGAAATGCAGGAAAACACAAAGAATTGGAGGAAGTCAATAAATACCTCAAAGACAGCCAGGACAACAAATAAAAAAGTGGAGAAAACCAACCAATCTTATAAATAAAGCCAAGAAAAACAAATAGTAGAAGGAAACAAAACTGTTGAATACCTAAAAGTGGAAATAGAAAAAATAATGAAAACACAAACTTTGGGAATAATGGAAACAAAACCTTAGGACTGCAAAGAGGAACTACAGAGGAAAGACTCACAAACAGAATACAGAGATGGAAGACAAATCTCATGCCTTGAAGATACAATAGAAGGGATGGATATATCACACAAAGAAAATGTTAAATGTAAAACTTCCTGACATAAAATATCTAGAAAATCCAGGACATTATCAAAGGATAAAACATAAGGATACTAGGGCTAGAGGAAGAAGAATATTAGATCAAATTCTCAGAAAATATTGATGAGAAAATCTTAGAAGAAAAATTTCCTAACATAAGGAGGGAGGTACCTATCACAATAAAAGAATCATCAAAACACCAAACAGAATAGACCCTAAAATGAAGTCTCCTGTATATTAATCAGAATGTCCAGTACAAAGAAAGAATACTAAAAGCTGCAAAGGTCAAAAGCCAAGAAACATATAAATGAAGATCTATTAAAATTGCAGATGACTTCTCACTGGAGTATGTAAATGTCAGAAGGGCTTGGACATATATGCTGCAGAAACTACAGGTGCCCAGATTATTATATGTAGAAAAAATTTAATTGATATTAATGGAAAAATCAGATAGTCCATGCTAAAGTCAAATTTAAACAATATCTATCTACACATACAAACTTACACAAAGTTATATACAAAGAATCCAACCCAAGGAAGTTAACAATACACATGAAAACACAGGTAGTAAATAACCTTGTATTATCTGTAAAAGAAAGGAAAGCACACAGATACCCCAACATCAGCACCAGCAGAAGCAGCAACAACAACAACAACAATAAGATGCAAGGAGTTTACAATCACCATTCATTGACTCTCTCAGTATCAATGACCACAGTTCACCAATTAAAAGGCAAAGGCTAACAGAATAGATGCTAATAAAAATCTATCCTTTAATTGCATACAAGAAATATATAGCTCAACGTTGAGAATAGGATTTAATTCAAGGTAAAAAGATATTTCAAGCAAATGGAGCAAAGGAGCAAGCTGGTGTCATCATTTTAAAATGTAGCAAAATAGATATTAAACAAAATTAATCAAAAGAGTTGGAGAAAGACACTACAAATTACTTAAAGAAAAAGAAATCACCAAAGATGACATTTCAAGTTTTAACATCTATGCCTTAAACTCATTGTTACCAACCTCTGTAAAACAACAAAAAAAAAGTATTTTAAAGCTAAAATCACATAACACTCATTCACTTCTATTCCAAGATTTCAACACCCCATTCTCACCAGTGGACAAATTCTCTAGATCCCCCTACAAAAAAGAGAAATATTCCAGCTAACTGACCACATGAACATGAGTCCAGCTGATGCTTAGAGAACATTATACCAAAATATAGGAGAATATGCCTTCTGCTCAGCACCTCATGAATCTTACTTGTAAACTGAACACATATCCAGACACACTGCCAATCACAATACAAACAATATTGAAATAACACCATGAATCCTATCAGATCACCATGGATTACAACTGGATATCAACAAAACCAGAAAGAACACAAAGCTTACAAACTCATGGAAGCTGAACACCTCACTACTGAATGAAAAAGCCTAAGACAAACATAGAGGAAGATATTAGAGACTTTCTAGAATTCCATACAAATGAATATGAAACAGGCACAATTTTAGAGAATACAAAGAAAATGAAACTGTTTCTTAGGTGAAGGTTCATAGCACAAAATCCCTACATGAAAAATTTGGAGAGCTCTCATATTGGCAATTCAATATCACTTTTTAAATTCTAGAACAAAAACAAGTAAGCAATGGAAAAACAGGATTAGACATCAGTAAATTATCAAGTTGGGGGCTGAAATCAACAAAATAGAAAGAGAAGAATGCAAAGAATTAATGAAACATGGAATTGGTCCTTTGAGCTTTTTATTAGATAAGATAGTCAAACACTTATTAAAGGATGGAGAATATACAAATTAATGAAATCTAAAATGAAAGTGGGGACAAAATAACAGACAATGAAGAAATCTAAAGACTGGTAATGACATAGTTTTAAAAAGCCTCAACTCCATTGAACTGGAATGTCTAAAAATAATGGAAAATTTTCTCAATAGGTTCCTCTTACTAAAGTTAAATCAAACTAAAAGAAACAACTCAAACTGCCTAAACATCTAGAAAAAGAGAAGTTATTATAAGTCAGCCAACAAATAGAGGCCAGGGCCATGAGTTTTAGGGTAGAACCATACCAGACTTCCAAAGACGAGTTCATGAGAATACTCCTCAAAGTATTCAACAATATAGAAAAAGAAGAAGCTGTAGTTGATTTTATTTTTATGAACCCATGGTTACACAAATATCCAATTACTACAAAAACTCAGTAACAAAAGAGAATTATAGACCAATTTTTCTTAAAACCAAATATGTAAAAATACTTAATGAAGCAAAATAATAAAAATAAAATAGAAACCACATGAAAAGATCATTCATCATGATCGATGAGGTAGGCTTCATTCAAGCGGTGCAGGGATGGTTCAACATAATGTAATTAAAGTGTAGGGAAAAAAGGTGTAATCTCTTATATGATAAAAAATTCTCTGACAATATTTAACTCCAATGTGTTATAAAGTTCTTCGAGTGATTAAGGAGACAGGGGACATACCTAAACATAATAATATCACATTACAGCAAGCCAATAGCCAGTATTAAATTAAATTAAGAGAAATTCTAATTAATTTCACTAAACCACAAAAAAGAAAAGGTGGTCTATTCTCTCCCTATCTATTCATTATACCATCTAAAACTTTAGCTAGAGCAAAAAAAAAAAAAAAACTGAAAGAGAGGAAGGTAATGTAAAATTAGAAAAGAGGAAATACAATTATCTTTATGTGCAGATGATATGATAGTAAGCACAAGTGAACTAAAACTTCCCAAAGGCAATTCCCAGAGCTGGTAAACACTTTCAGCAAAGTTGTTGGATATATAATTAACAAAAAAAAAAAAAAAAAAAAAAAAAAAAAAAAAAAAAAAAAAAAAAAAAAAAAAAAAACGAGTGCCCATTGTATGTACAAATGAGTTTGCAAGTGCAAAAAAATAGAGAGACATCATAAAGTTTGAACTGATGGTTGACACTTTTCACATTGTTTTCTATATAATAAAACCTTGAGTAACTCAATGTAAGTGTGTTGGGTGATATCATACAAATTATTTGCTGTGACAGATTATTTTTGATATTATTGATGGTCCTCAAAGACTATTGTAATATACAAAGTCTTTAATAGATTGATTACTTACTAAAGAGTTTAGTCTTCCATAAATATATCAGAAAGTACAAGACTTTAACACATTGACTATGTTTACAGGGTTTCTCACATTATGACTTTTTTCTCAGGTTTCTAGGACGACTGCCACATTCAAAGGCTTTACCACATTGCTTATTCCTAGATGTTCTCTTGAGAATGCATTCTCATTTTGTTCATAAATACATGTGTTGTGAAAAGTCTTTATTACATTGATTTCAGTTACAAGATTTCTCCAATATGTGTTCTGCTATGTATTAGAAGATGACTGTGATATCTAAATATTGGAAGATGCAAAAAGAAACTTGTTCTAAGGGCTGCCTTTTGTTACCAACCTGCATTTAATCATAAATTGAAACTAAGTTAAAGTCCCAGGTTATAAGGGACCAAATACTTAAGAATCTCTTGCCAGCTTTCATTATGTATGTTTGTTTCCCCCAAAACAAAATGACTGTTCCTAATCATAATTTATGTTATTCATGTTTTATTCTTCAAAATAAAATGCTTGTTCCTAACGACAAAAAAATGGCTGCAATAGGCTAGACCATAAAAACTACATTCTGTATCATTTGACATATAGTAACAACTGAAGGAAATACTGATTGGTAAAAATGTAGCTGTAACTTGACACTGATATGTGTAGTTTTCAAGTTGCGAATCTATATTATGTTCAGGCTCAGGGTGGGAGTGTGGTGGGGTGATGCACCTAAGCTTCTGAGTATATTTTTGTGGTCTTGATTAATCAGTACTGAATTGGCTACAAAAATTCTTATCATTCTTACACTGTCCTGGTGTTTGAATGGTGTTGGCTATTAGTGGACCCCATAACATAAAGGCTCTACCAGATTGCTAACATTCATAGAGTTTCTTTCCAGTATGTACAGGATCATAATGATGAAGACTAGAGATGTGCAGAGGCTTCAATATACTAAATATATTTAGAAGGTTTCTCTCTAGTACATTGTTGTTTTTTGATAATGAAGACTACAGAATTGTGCAAAGGCGTGACCATATTAAGTGCACTCACAGGGTGTCTGTCTTAGCGTTCCCTTTGCTATAAAGAGAGCTCATAAATAAAGCATCTCTTATAAAAAGTCAAATATTTAATTGCAGCTGGCTTACAGTTTCAGAGATTTAATCTATCTTCATCATAGCAGGAAGCATGGCAGGCATGCTGGTGAAGAAGCCAATGGTTCTGCTTCTTGATCCAAGGAAAGCCAGGAAGAAACTGTCTTACAGGTAGCTAGTAGGAGGGTCCATTCAGCACTGGGTGGAACATCAAAGCCCACCCCTATACTGATGCACTTCCTCCAACAAGGCCACATCTCATAATACTGCCACTCCCTGAGCCAAGCATATTTATACTACCACATATCACAGCCTAGCCCATTTAAGCTTGTTTAAACACGTGAATGGAGGGAGACCATATTTAAAAATAGCATAATTCAAAATGCATGAGGTTCAAATTTTAAGAAATGCTCATCTACTATAGCATTCTCAAAATGTTAAGAGTCTCAAGTTCAAAGTCTCTTTTGAGTTTTATCCAATCATATAACTGTAATGCCCTATATCTTCAAAAAATAGCATATCTATCCAATATGATATATTAGAGGAATGGATAGACAGGGTGTAATTTGACACATATATCCAATATATGAATAGGATATCTATCCAAATTCACAGGATATACATCACCATTTCTAAATGCCATTGTGAGGAAATACTGTAAAGAAGACCAAAAGCCAGCAAGGCAATCTCCAAACTCTGCATCTCCATGTCTGATATCAAATGTTCTTCAGATCTCCAACTCCTTCCTGCTTAGCTCAGTGCAGCAAAATACTTTCTCTTTGGCTAGTTTTATTCCCTGACACAGTTTTCCAGAGCAGGTATCCCACAGCTCTGGAGTCTCAAAATATTAGGGTTTCAAAGGTAACTTCAATATTACAGCTTCTTGTTCCAGTATCTGGGATCCACATGATCACCTGCACTCCTCAAAAGTGATTGGGTCACTTCACCAGCTCTTCCACCTATTCCACTCTATCTTCTGCCTGACTCCACTTTACTGCTGCTGTTGTTGTCTGCTCATCCCATGGGACTGACATCTTCAATATGCTGGGTTCTTCTGCTGTAACTAAGATTCACTGTGTTCCTCTCATGCACTCCCTTCACAGGGCCAAGCCTTAGCTGCTCTGTATGGCAGATTCATTTATGCCTCTGAAACAAATACCGCTTGGGTGATTCTCACACATGATCAACACCAGGTGCACAACAAGGTACAAACTTGGCGGTCTCTGGAACACAGCTTCTTTGTTCTCTCAGAAAACACTCACCACAAGATTTCACCTCAGTGATGCTGGTTTCTTCTTTGTCACCACTAATTTTCTAACTATAGCCAACCAGCATCAATTGTCTCAGTCACCCTGTCTATCCATTCCTCTAAAAGCAGAGCCACATGGACAAAGCTGCTGAGTTCCTCTGCTTGCTAGGGCTGGAACATGGCCCCTTCTATTACTTCATCACCAGCTTTTTATTTTTCAACAACTTTACAGCCTAAGCTTGACAGTCCTGGATTGTGAGGAGCCGCCCTCACATTCACCGTTGCAAGATGGCGCTGACATCCGTTCGACCAACTGACAAATGGTTTGCGCGTGTGCTAGTGCACTGCCTCACCTGTGACACAATACCGGCCAACGGGCTACAGCCAACCATTGGGTGCCACGTCCTAGGCGGGGAGCAGTTTCCTATATAAGGGCTGGGATTTTGCCCCCTCGGGGTCCTCTTCATCTGTAAGCTTATGCTCTCCCTCTCAAGACGCATAAAAGCTTTACTGCAGAAGGATCCTGTGTGTGCCGCGTCGTTCCTGCTGGCGGGAGGTTGCACGGGCCATCTGGTGCCGAAACCCGGGAGATCTCGACCTCGTCATCGTCAGCACCTCAGAGGACCCCTCGATTCAGAGGAGGATTCAGAACTGCAGGGAGGTACATTCGGAGAGGTATGTCTGCCCCTGAAATTTATGGCCTGATCTTCACTGTGATTTTCATGGTCCTTGTTCTAGTTGTTAAAAACTGTTTAGGAGATGAAAACTATAAGGAAGCAGTAAGTGAAGGGCAGGTTACTCTCGAGGGAGTTCAGGACAGCATGTCAGAAACCGAATGGAGTGAGAGGTTGGGCGCGCGCAAGAAAAAGGACGTCCCAAAAAAGAAGGATAGGCACCCTCCTAAGACAGGAGAGATACCCCCGATGGAGTCCAGTATCCCTCGTAAGGAGAGAAAGGGTGGGCTCTACCCCTCTTTGGAGCTGGAGGCACTGACCCTCGACAGTTCGGAAAGCTCCAGTGATGATGACACCTCTGGTAAGGATACTCTTAACTCGGAGGAGGAGGCTGAGTTAGATGAAGAAGCAGCTAGATATGAGGCAGAGAGATATCACCCAGATGATAACAAGAAATATAAAAAATTACCTAGAATTCCTCCTCAAAAGACGGTGCCCTCTGCACCTCCGCCTTATGAGGCGCATCCTCCATCAGGTTACTCGCTTGTAACAGAAAAGGTGAGGAGAAAGATCAGGACTGTATTCCCTGTTTTTGAAACAGAAAATGGAGGGCGAATTCATGTGCCAGTAGATTTCAACCAGCTTAAGGAACTGGCCGAATCTGTTCGCAAGTATGGGACCAATGCTAATTTTACCCTGGTACAGCTTGATAGACTTGCCAATTCAGCATTAACACCAGCCGATTGGCAAATGATTGCAAAAGCCGCCCTCCCTAATATGGGCCAATATATAGAATGGAAAGCACTGTGGTATGAGGCCGCACAAGCACAAGCCCGGGTCAACGCTACTGCCTTGACCCCGGAACAGAGAGATTGGACTTTAGACCTGTTAACAGGTCAAGGGGCTTATACTGCTGATCAAGCTAACTATCATTGGGGAGCCTATACCCAGGTCTCTGCCACGGCCATTAGGGCATGGAAGGCACTTTCCCGAAAAGGGGAAGCGAGTGGACAACTCACAAAGATAATTCAGGGACCCCAAGAGTCCTTTTCAGATTTTGTGGCCAGAATGACAGAGGCAGCTGGGCGTATTTTCGGAGACATAGGTCCAGTCGAGCCCCTAATCCAACAGATAATTTTTGAACAAGCCACTCAGGAGTGCCGAGCAGCCATTGCTCCACGTAAAAACAAGGGCTTACAAGATTGGCTTAGGGTCTGCCGAGAGCTCGGAGGGCCCCTTACTAATGCTGGGCTGGCGGCTGCTATTCTTCAATCACAGAGGCGTCCCCTGATGAGACCCGGTCCAAAGGTCTGCTATAATTGTGGCAAGCCTGGTCATTTTAAAAAGGATTGTACAAATTTGAATAGAAAGGTAGAGACTCCCACTCTTTGTGACAGATGCGGCAAGGGATATCATAAAGCTAGTGCATGCCGTTCAGTAAGAGATATTAGGGGCAGACTCCTCCCCCCGCTGGATAATCAGTCAGACGAGATGCCAAAAAACGGGACATCGGGCCCCCGGTCCCAGGGCCCTCAAAGATATGGGAACCGACTAGTCAGAACCCAGGAAGCCAACAGAAAGAGAAATCAGGAAATAACCCAGAAAGACCCACAAGGGTGGATTTGCGAGCCGCCTCCAACTTCTTACTAATGCCACAAATGAATATTCAGCCAATTCCGGTGGAGCCTATAACACCCTTGCTTCCTGGAATCATGGGCCTTATCCTCGGCCGAGGATCACTCACCCTGCAAGGTTTAATAGTGTACCCTGGGGTAGTGGATGGCCAGCATTCTCCTGAAATACAAGTCTTATGTTCTAGCCCTAGAGGAGTTTTTTCTATTACAAAGGGAGATCGAATAGCCCAGTTGCTATTCCTCCCTGAGGTGGGAAGGGTCAATAGAATGGGAACAGAACAGATGGGCTCCTCAGGTAGTGATCTAGCTTACTTAATGATTCCCTTGAATGAAAGGCCTAAACTGTGTTTAAAAGTAAAAGGAAAAGATTTTGAGGGTATTCTAGATACTGGGGCTGATAAGAGTATCATCTCCTCACACTGGTGGCCCAAAGCATGGCCCACCATTGAGTCATCACATTCGTTACAAGGCCTAGGATATCAGTCTTGCCCCACCATCAGCTCCACAACCTTGACCTGGGAATCCCCCGAAGGACAGCAGGGAAAATTTATACCTTATATTCTTCCTCTTCCCGTTAACCTCTGGGGAAGAGATGTCTTGCAGGGTATGGGTCTCACCCTGTCAAATGAACCTATTCTTAAAAAACCATATTCGGACCAGGCAAGAGACATGATGATTAAGATGGGCTACAGGGAAGGAAAAGGACTGGGAAAGTTGGAACAGGGCAGGGTGGAGCCTATATCCCCTAGTAGAAAACAAGATAGAAAAGGGTTGGGTTTTTCCTAGGGGCCGTTGGGGTAGTACAGCCTATACCGTGGAAAACAGAGGACCCGGTGTGGGTTCCCCAATGGCCTTTATCCTCTGAAAAACTAGAAGCTGTAACAAAATTGGTAAAGGAACAATTAGAGCTCGATCATATTGAGTCTTCTACCTCACCTTGGAATACTCCCATCTTCGTGATCAAAAAGAAGTCGGGAAAATGGAGATTACTCCATGACCTCAGAGCTATTAATGAACAGATGAAATTGTTGGGCCCAGTCCAGAGGGGCCTTCCTGTGCTCTCTGCTCTCCCTTGTGGCTGGAAGCTCCTCATTATAGATATTAAAGATTGCTTTTTCTCCATACCCTTGTGCCCTAAAGATAGGCCTAGATTTGCTTTTACTATTCCTTCCATTAATCATATGGAACCAGACAAGAGGTATCAATGGAAAGTCTTACCCCAGGGCATGGCCAATAGCCCCACCATGTGTCAAATTTTTGTTCAAACAGCCTTGGGACCGCTAAGACAACGATTTCCCACCTTACTTGTCATCCATTATATGGATGACATACTTTTGTCACATAAAGAGTTAAAAATATTACAAGAAGCCTACCCCTGTTTGATACAAACTTTGGCACAATGGGGGTTACAAATAGCAGTGGAGAAGGTTCAGATCTCTGAGGTGGGCACCTTCTTGGGGACTGTAATTTCTCCTACCAATGTAATTCCCCAAAAATTGGAAATCTGTAGAGACCATCTGCACACCCTCAATGATTTTCAGAAATTATTGGGAGATATAAATTGGCTCAGACCCTTTTTGAAAATTTCTTCAGCTGAGTTGAAACCTTTATTTGATGTTTTAGAAGGAGACCCCCATATCTCCTCTCCTAGGGCCCTTACTCCTGTCGCAAGTCAGGCCTTAAAGAAGATAGAGGATGCCTTGCAAAGACCTCAGCTGCAGCACATTGATGAATCACAACCTTTTATCCTGTGTGTTATGAAAACCATTCGGCTGCCAACTGCCATGTTGTGGCAGAAAGGGCCCTTATTATGGGTTCATCCGAATGCCTCTCCTGCCAAAATTGTAGACTAGTATCCCAATGCAATTGCCCAGCTTGTGCTTCGCGGAATAAAGGCGGCCATTACTCATTTTGGACGAGAGCCTAACTCTCTCATTACACCTTATACTGCTGCGCAAGTACAAGTTCTGGCGGCCACCTCTAATGATTGGGCAATCTTGGTTACCTCCTTTTCAGGACAGATTGATAATCATTACCCTAAACATCCTGTTTTACAATTTGCCTTGAAACAGGCTATAGTATTTCCACAAATTACAGCTAGGCAACCTCTTAAGGATGGGATTGTTGTATATACAGATGGGTCAAAGACTGGTCTGGGTGCTTATGTAGTAAATAATAAAGTGGTGTCAAAACAGTTCAGTGAAACATCACCTCAACTTGTAGAATGTTTGGTGGTACTGGAGGTCCTTAAAACCTTTCCAGGGCCTCTTAACATTGTGTCAGATTCCTTTTACGTGGTTAACGCAGTTAACCTTCTTGAAGTGGCTGGAATCATAAAGCCCTCTAGCAGAGTTTATGGCACCTTTCAACAAATACAGCTTGCTTTGTTGAATAGAAGATCTCCTATGTATATTACTCATATCAGAGCCCATTCAGGACTCCCTGGCCCTATGACTTTGGGAAATGAGCTAGCAGATAAAGCTACCAAGCTCGTGGCCATTGCGTTATCATCTCAAACAGAAGCAGCAAGGGAGTTCCACAAACATTTTCATGTGACGGCAGAGACCTTGCATTGCCATTACTCACTTACCAGAAAAGAAGCCAGGGAGATTGTTATTCAATGGCAAAATTGCTGTGAATTCCTGCCTGATCCTCATATGGGAATAAACCCAGGTGGCATAAGGCCTTTACAGGTCTGGCAGATGGATGTTACTCATGTCCCTTCCTTTGGAAGGCTTCAATACTTACATGTCTCTATTGATACATGTTCTGGTATCATTGTTGCCATACCTCTAACAGGTGAAAAGGCCTCACATGTGATCCAACATTGTCTGGAAGCATGGAGTGCCTGGGAGAAACCCAAACTCCTCAAAACAGACAATGGACCAGCTTATATCTCTCAAAAATTTCAACAGTTCTGTCACCAAATGGCATAACTCACTTGACTGGACTTTCATACAACCCTCAAGGACAAGGCATTGTAGAATGAGCCCATCACACACTTAAATCATATTTAATAAAACAGAAAGGGGGAGTTGAGGAGGCTCTCCCCCCAGTACCAAGAGTAGCTGTTTCCATGGCACTCTTTACCCTTAATTTTTTGAATCTTGATGCTCAAGGCCACACTGCGGCTGAGCACCATTGTATAAAGCCTGACAGGCCAAAAGAAATGGTAAAATGGAAATATGTGCTAACAGGAAAATGGAAAGGCCCGGATCCTATTTTGATAAGATCCAGGGGAGCTGTTTGTGTCTTCCCACAGGAGGACGAGAATCCCTTCTGGGTACCAGAGAGACTGACCCACAAGATCTTTGAACATGAAAAACCGATGCTGCCAAGGTCTACAGTTGATCATCATGATGAAGATGTTGATAAGCCTGAGGATGTTAACAGGGACACCATGGTGGGGGATTATGACAACCTTCCCAATTCCCATGCCAGTGACCAATAAGATGGAAGGCACTTTCCCGAAAAGGGGAAGCGAGTGGACAAACTCACAAAGATAATTCAAGGACCCCAAGAGTTCTTTTCAGATTTTGTGGCCAGAATGACAGAGGCAGCTGGGCGTATTTTCGGAGACGTAGGTCCAGTCGAGCCCCTAATCCAACAGATAATTTTTGAACAAGCCACTCAGGAGTGCCGAGCAGCCATTGCTCCACGTAAAAACAAGGGCTTACAAGATTGGCTTAGGGTCTGCCAAGAGCTCGGAGGGCCTCTTACTAATGCTGGGCTGGTGGCTGCTATTCTTCAATCACAGAGGCGCCCCCCAATGAGACCCGGTCCAAAGGTCTGATATAATTGTGGGAAGCCCGGTCATTTTAAAAAGGATTGTACAAATTTGAATAGAAAGGTAGAGACTCCCACTCTTTGTGACAGATGTGGCAAGGGATATCATAAAGCTAGTGTATGCCGTTCAGTAAGAGATATTAGGGGCAGACTCCTCCCCCCGCTGGATAATCAGTCAGAAGAGATGCCAAAAAATGGGACATCGGGCCCCCGGTCCCAGGGCCCTCAAAGATATGGGAACCAACTAGTCAGAACCCAGGAAGCCAACAGAAAGAGAAATCAGGAAATAACCCAGGAAGACCCACAAGGATGGATTTGTGTGCTGCCTCCAACTTCTTACTAATGCCACAAATGAATATTCAGCCAATTCCGGTGGAGCCTATAACAGCCTGGCTTCCCGGAATCATGGGCCTTATCCTTGGCCGAGGATCACTCACCCTGCAAGGTTTAATAGTGTACCCTGGGGTAGTGGATGGCCAGCATTCTCCTGAAATACAAGTCTTATGTTCTAGCCCTAGAGGAGTTTTTTCTATTACAAAGGGAGATCGAATAGCCCAGTTGCTATTCCTCCCTAAGGTGGGAAGGGTCAACAGAATGGGAACAGAACAGATGGGCTCCTCAGGTACTGATCTAGCTTACTTAATGATTCCCTTGAATGAAAGGCCTAAACTGTGTCTAAAAGTAAAAGGAAAAGATTTTGAGGGTATTCTAGATACCAGGGCTGATAAGAGTATCATCTCCTCACAGTGGTGGCCCAAAGCATGGCCCACCATTGAGTCATCACATTCGTTACAAGGCCTAGGATATCAGTCTTGCCCCACCATCAGCTCCACAACCTTGACCTGGGAATCCCCTGAAGGACAGCAGGAAAAATTTATACCTTATGTTCTTCCTCTCCCCGTTAACCTCTGGGGAAGAGATGTCTTGCAGGGTATTGGTCTCACCCTGTCAAATGAACCTACTCTTACAAAACTATATTCGGCCCAGGCAAGAGACATGATGATTAAGATGAGCTACAGGGAAGAAAAAGGACTGGGAAAGTTGGAACAGGGCAGGGTGGAACCTATATCCCCTAGTAGAAAACAAGATAGAAAAGGGTTGGGTTTTTCCTAGGGGCCGTTAGGGTAGTACAGCCTATACCGTGGAAAACAGAGGACCCGGTGTGGGTTCCCCAATGGCCTTTATCCTCTGAAAAACTAGAAGCTGTAACAAAATTGGTAAAGGAACAATTAGAGCTCGATCATATTGAGTCTTCTACCTCACCTTGGAATACTCCCATCTTCGTGATCAAAAAGAAGTCAGGAAAATGGAGATTACTCCATGACCTCAGAGCTATTAATGAACAGATAAAATTGTTGGGCCCAGTCCGGAGGGGCCTTCCTGTGCTCTCTGCTCTCCCTTGTGGCTGGAAGCTCCTCATTACCTCATTATAGATATTAAAGATTGCTTTTTCTCCATACCCTTGTGCCCTAAAGATAGGCCTAGATTTGCTTTTTCTGTTCCTTCCATTAATCATATGGAACCAGACAAGAGGTATCAATGGAAAGACTTACCCCAGGGCATGGCCAATAGCCCCACCATGTGTCAAATTTTTGTTCAAACAGCCTTGGGACCGCTAAGACAACGGTTTCCCACCTTACTTGTCATCCATTATATGGATGACATACTTTTGTCACATAAAGAGTTAAAAATATTACAAGAAGCCTACCCCTGTTTGATACAAACTTTGGCACAATGGGGGTTACAAATAGCAGTGGAGAAGGTTCAGATCTCTGAGGTGGGCACCTTCTTGGGGACTGTTATTTCTCCCACCAATATAATTCCCCCAAAATTGGAAATCTGTAGAGACCATCTGCACACCCTCAATGATTTTCAGAAATTATTGGGAGATATAAATTGGCTAAGACCCTTTTTGAAAATTTCTTCAGCTGAGTTAAAACCTTTATTTGATGTTTTAGAAGGAGACCCCCATATCTCCTCTCCTAGGGCCCTTACTCCTGTCGCAAGTCAGGCCTTAAAGAAGATAGAGGATGCCTTGCAAAGACCTCAGCTGCAGCACATTGATGAATCACAACCTTTTATCCTGTGTGTTATGAAAACCATTCGGCTTCCAACTGCCATGTTGTGGCAGAAAGGGCCCTTATTATGGGTTCATCCGAATGCCTCTCCTGCCAAAATTGTAGACTAGTATCCCAATGCAATTGCCCAGCTTGTGCTTCGCGGAATAAAGGCGGCCATTACTCATTTTGGACGAGAGCCTAACTCTCTCATTACACCTTATACTGCTGCGCAAGTACAAGTTCTGGCGGCCACCTCTAATGATTGGGCAATCTTGGTTACCTCCTTTTCAGGACAGATTGATAATCATTACCCTAAACATCCTGTTTTACAATTTGCCTTGAAACAGGCTACAGTATTTCCACAAATTACAGCTAGGCAACCTCTTAAGGATGGGATTGTTGTATATACAGATGGGTCAAAGACTGGTCTGGGTGCTTATGTAGTAAATAATAAAGTGGTGTCAAAACAGTTCAGTGAAACATCACCTCAACTTGTAGAATGTTTGGTGGTACTGGAGGTCCTTAAAACCTTTCCAGGGCCTCTTAACATTGTGTCAGATTCCTTTTACGTGGTTAACGCAGTTAACCTTCTTGAAGTGGCTGGAATCATAAAGCCCTCTAGCAGAGTTTATGGCACCTTTCAACAAATACAGCTTGCTTTGTTGAATAGAAGATCTCCTATGTATATTACTCATATCAGAGCCCATTCAGGACTCCCTGGCCCTATGACTTTGGGAAATGAGCTAGCAGATAAAGCTACCAAGCTCGTGGCCATTGCGTTATCATCTCAAACAGAAGCAGCAAGGGAGTTCCACAAACATTTTCATGTGATGGCAGAGACCTTGCATTGCCATTACTCACTTACCAGAAAAGAAGCCAGGGAGATTGTTATTCAATGGCAAAATTGCTGTGAATTCCTGCCTGATCCTCATATGGGAATAAACCCAGGTGGCATAAGGCCTTTACAGGTCTGGCAGATGGATGTTACTCATGTCCCTTCCTTTGGAAGGCTTCAATACTTACATGTCTCTATTGATACATGTTCTGGTATCATTGTTGCCATACCTCTAACAGGTGAAAAGGCCTCACATGTGATCCAACATTGTCTGGAAGCATGGAGTGCCTGGGAGAAACCCAAACTCCTCAAAACAGACAATGGACCAGCTTATATCTCTCAAAAATTTCAACAGTTCTGTCACCAAATGGCATAACTCACTTGACTGGACTTTCATACAACCCTCAAGGACAAGGCATTGTAGAATGAGCCCATCACACACTTAAATCATATTTAATAAAACAGAAAGGGGGAGTTGAGGAGGCTCTCCCCCCAGTACCAAGAGTAGCTGTTTCCATGGCACTCTTTACCCTTAATTTTTTGAATCTTGATGCTCAAGGCCACACTGCGGCTGAGCACCATTGTATAAAGCCTGACAGGCCAAAAGAAATGGTAAAATGGAAATATGTGCTAACAGGAAAATGGAAAGGCCCGGATCCTATTTTGATAAGATCCAGGGGAGCTGTTTGTGTCTTCCCACAGGAGGACGAGAATCCCTTCTGGGTACCAGAGAGACTGACCCACAAGATCTTTGAACATGAAAAACCGATGCTGCCAAGGTCTACAGTTGATCATCATGATGAAGATGTTGATAAGCCTGAGGATGTTAACAGGGACACCATGGTGGGGGATTATGACAACCTTCCCAATTCCCATGCCAGTGACCAATAAGATGGAAGGCACTTTCCCGAAAAGGGGAAGCGAGTGGACAAACTCACAAAGATAATTCAAGGACCCCAAGAGTTCTTTTCAGATTTTGTGGCCAGAATGACAGAGGCAGCTGGGCGTATTTTCGGAGACGTAGGTCCAGTCGAGCCCCTAATCCAACAGATAATTTTTGAACAAGCCACTCAGGAGTGCCGAGCAGCCATTGCTCCACGTAAAAACAAGGGCTTACAAGATTGGCTTAGGGTCTGCCAAGAGCTCGGAGGGCCTCTTACTAATGCTGGGCTGGTGGCTGCTATTCTTCAATCACAGAGGCGCCCCCCAATGAGACCCGGTCCAAAGGTCTGATATAATTGTGGGAAGCCCGGTCATTTTAAAAAGGATTGTACAAATTTGAATAGAAAGGTAGAGACTCCCACTCTTTGTGACAGATGTGGCAAGGGATATCATAAAGCTAGTGTATGCCGTTCAGTAAGAGATATTAGGGGCAGACTCCTCCCCCCGCTGGATAATCAGTCAGAAGAGATGCCAAAAAATGGGACATCGGGCCCCCGGTCCCAGGGCCCTCAAAGATATGGGAACCAACTAGTCAGAACCCAGGAAGCCAACAGAAAGAGAAATCAGGAAATAACCCAGGAAGACCCACAAGGATGGATTTGTGTGCTGCCTCCAACTTCTTACTAATGCCACAAATGAATATTCAGCCAATTCCGGTGGAGCCTATAACAGCCTGGCTTCCCGGAATCATGGGCCTTATCCTTGGCCGAGGATCACTCACCCTGCAAGGTTTAATAGTGTACCCTGGGGTAGTGGATGGCCAGCATTCTCCTGAAATACAAGTCTTATGTTCTAGCCCTAGAGGAGTTTTTTCTATTACAAAGGGAGATCGAATAGCCCAGTTGCTATTCCTCCCTAAGGTGGGAAGGGTCAACAGAATGGGAACAGAACAGATGGGCTCCTCAGGTACTGATCTAGCTTACTTAATGATTCCCTTGAATGAAAGGCCTAAACTGTGTCTAAAAGTAAAAGGAAAAGATTTTGAGGGTATTCTAGATACCAGGGCTGATAAGAGTATCATCTCCTCACAGTGGTGGCCCAAAGCATGGCCCACCATTGAGTCATCACATTCGTTACAAGGCCTAGGATATCAGTCTTGCCCCACCATCAGCTCCACAACCTTGACCTGGGAATCCCCTGAAGGACAGCAGGAAAAATTTATACCTTATGTTCTTCCTCTCCCCGTTAACCTCTGGGGAAGAGATGTCTTGCAGGGTATTGGTCTCACCCTGTCAAATGAACCTACTCTTACAAAACTATATTCGGCCCAGGCAAGAGACATGATGATTAAGATGAGCTACAGGGAAGAAAAAGGACTGGGAAAGTTGGAACAGGGCAGGGTGGAACCTATATCCCCTAGTAGAAAACAAGATAGAAAAGGGTTGGGTTTTTCCTAGGGGCCGTTAGGGTAGTACAGCCTATACCGTGGAAAACAGAGGACCCGGTGTGGGTTCCCCAATGGCCTTTATCCTCTGAAAAACTAGAAGCTGTAACAAAATTGGTAAAGGAACAATTAGAGCTCGATCATATTGAGTCTTCTACCTCACCTTGGAATACTCCCATCTTCGTGATCAAAAAGAAGTCAGGAAAATGGAGATTACTCCATGACCTCAGAGCTATTAATGAACAGATAAAATTGTTGGGCCCAGTCCGGAGGGGCCTTCCTGTGCTCTCTGCTCTCCCTTGTGGCTGGAAGCTCCTCATTACCTCATTATAGATATTAAAGATTGCTTTTTCTCCATACCCTTGTGCCCTAAAGATAGGCCTAGATTTGCTTTTTCTGTTCCTTCCATTAATCATATGGAACCAGACAAGAGGTATCAATGGAAAGACTTACCCCAGGGCATGGCCAATAGCCCCACCATGTGTCAAATTTTTGTTCAAACAGCCTTGGGACCGCTAAGACAACGGTTTCCCACCTTACTTGTCATCCATTATATGGATGACATACTTTTGTCACATAAAGAGTTAAAAATATTACAAGAAGCCTACCCCTGTTTGATACAAACTTTGGCACAATGGGGGTTACAAATAGCAGTGGAGAAGGTTCAGATCTCTGAGGTGGGCACCTTCTTGGGGACTGTTATTTCTCCCACCAATATAATTCCCCCAAAATTGGAAATCTGTAGAGACCATCTGCACACCCTCAATGATTTTCAGAAATTATTGGGAGATATAAATTGGCTAAGACCCTTTTTGAAAATTTCTTCAGCTGAGTTAAAACCTTTATTTGATGTTTTAGAAGGAGACCCCCATATCTCCTCTCCTAGGGCCCTTACTCCTGTCGCAAGTCAGGCCTTAAAGAAGATAGAGGATGCCTTGCAAAGACCTCAGCTGCAGCACATTGATGAATCACAACCTTTTATCCTGTGTGTTATGAAAACCATTCGGCTGCCAACTGCCATGTTGTGGCAGAAAGGGCCCTTATTATGGGTTCATCCGAATGCCTCTCCTGCCAAAATTGTAGACTAGTATCCCAATGCAATTGCCCAGCTTGTGCTTCGCGGAATAAAGGCGGCCATTACTCATTTTGGACGAGAGCCTAACTCTCTCATTACACCTTATACTGCTGCGCAAGTACAAGTTCTGGCGGCCACCTCTAATGATTGGGCAATCTTGGTTACCTCCTTTTCAGGACAGATTGATAATCATTACCCTAAACATCCTGTTTTACAATTTGCCTTGAAACAGGCTATAGTATTTCCACAAATTACAGCTAGGCAACCTCTTAAGGATGGGATTGTTGTATATACAGATGGGTCAAAGACTGGTCTGGGTGCTTATGTAGTAAATAATAAAGTGGTGTCAAAACAGTTCAGTGAAACATCACCTCAACTTGTAGAATGTTTGGTGGTACTGGAGGTCCTTAAAACCTTTCCAGGGCCTCTTAACATTGTGTCAGATTCCTTTTACGTGGTTAACGCAGTTAACCTTCTTGAAGTGGCTGGAATCATAAAGCCCTCTAGCAGAGTTTATGGCACCTTTCAACAAATACAGCTTGCTTTGTTGAATAGAAGATCTCCTATGTATATTACTCATATCAGAGCCCATTCAGGACTCCCTGGCCCTATGACTTTGGGAAATGAGCTAGCAGATAAAGCTACCAAGCTCGTGGCCATTGCATTATCATCTCAAACAGAAGCAGCAAGGGAGTTCCACAAACATTTTCATGTGACGGCAGAGACCTTGCATTGCCATTACTCACTTACCAGAAAAGAAGCCAGGGAGATTGTTATTCAATGGCAAAATTGCTGTGAATTCCTGCCTGATCCTCATATGGGAATAAACCCAGGTGGCATAAGGCCTTTACAGGTCTGGCAGATGGATGTTACTCATGTCCCTTCCTTTGGAAGGCTTCAATACTTACATGTCTCTATTGATACATGTTCTGGTATCATTGTTGCCATACCTCTAACAGGTGAAAAGGCCTCACATGTGATCCAACATTGTCTGGAAGCATGGAGTGCCTGGGAGAAACCCAAACTCCTCAAAACAGACAATGGACCAGCTTATATCTCTCAAAAATTTCAACAGTTCTGTCACCAAATGGCATAACTCACTTGACTGGACTTTCATACAACCCTCAAGGACAAGGCATTGTAGAATGAGCCCATCACACACTTAAATCATATTTAATAAAACAGAAAGGGGGAGTTGAGGAGGCTCTCCCCCCAGTACCAAGAGTAGCTGTTTCCATGGCACTCTTTACCCTTAATTTTTTGAATCTTGATGCTCAAGGCCACACTGCGGCTGAGCACCATTGTATAAAGCCTGACAGGCCAAAAGAAATGGTAAAATGGAAAGATGTGCTAACAGGAAAATGGAAAGGCCCGGATCCTATTTTGATAAGATCCAGGGGAGCTGTTTGTGTCTTCCCACAGGAGGACGAGAATCCCTTCTGGGTACCAGAGAGACTGACCCACAAGATCTTTGAACATGAAAAACCGATGCTGCCAAGGTCTACAGTTGATCATCATGATGAAGATGTTGATAAGCCTGAGGATGTTAACAGGGACACCATGGTGGGGGATTATGACAACCTTCCCAATTCCCATGCCAGTGACCAATAAGTCTTTGGGCTTGGCCTATATCCCTTATGATGATCAGATTCAGAGCATGCCCACCAATAACAGCTACCGCCTGTTAGGAATTTTATGTTTTATATTTTACTTTCTCCCCAGATATTAGCACATATTATAATGATACCTTTATGGGAATACCTTAATTTCACATACATGAATCCGAGAAAGGCAGATGTGAATCCGTTTGACCAATGGCTCCTTTGTGGGGTCAACGGAAGTTGCACTGATCTGTCACCCCTTGTTATGCTAGGGAAGGGGGCCACCGCTAAGGGACAATTGTCATTTGACTGGAGGGGTACCCTTGGTGGCTCCCTTGGCAAAAGAAAATCGGGGGGTAGCTTTAGTTGGCAATCTGCTAACACCAAGTATACTGAGTTTAAGAGCATCACATTTGGACCTACTCCGGTCTGTGTATGGCCACCTTTTGTTTGGATAGTGAGCAATGATAGTTCTATCTGGAATGAGACCTTGACATGCACACCTAATACCTGCTTTTTGTTCTCTGCTGGAATGCTACATTGTTCCCTTTTGCCATGGTTACCCGCTTGCCGAGATTTGTTCCTGTGCCAGTAGAGGCACCCAACACTTTAGCCCATTTTAGAATTAGGAGAGATTTTGGACTTTCTGCCATTATAGTGGGCATTATTGCAGAGGCCGCTGTAATTGGATCGGTTACGGCCTCTGCCCTTGCATTATCCTCCTCGGTGCAGGCGGCAGATTCTATAAACCAACTGTCTGCATCAGTCACTCCAGCACTGGATGTACAAGCCTCCGCCAATTCACAAATTACGGGGGGATCGATGCTAATGAATCAGAGGATTGACCTGGTTCAAGAGCAAATTGATATTTTATGGCAGTTGGCTCAATTGGGATGCGAACAGAAGATGCCTGGGTTATGTATAACATCCATACCTTATGATAATTATACCCGCACCGCTAATTTGTCAAAAGTTTTTTCTCAGTTTTTATAGCTGAATTGGACCCTAGAAAACGCTTCGTCAATTGCGCTTTGCCATAATTGAGGTGATTTTGACCCGCTTTGATTTATTCTTGACCGAGGGATTGTCATCATGGATCCATTCAGCAGTCTCCTTCTTCAAAGAGTGGGTGGGGGTTGGCCTGTTTGGAGGTGCACTCTGCTGTGGGGGTGTGTTACTCCTCTGCACATTGCTGTGGGGGTGTGTTACTCCTCTGGTTGGTTTGCAAGCTTAAGGCACAAATGAAAAGAGACAAGGTGGTTATCACCCAGGCACTCACAGCACTAGAACAAGGTGCCTCCCCTGATATTTGGCTTTCTATGCTTAGGCAATAGATCACTGGCCGCTCAGCTCTTGCACCCCAAGAGGCTGCCCTCACTGCACTGGGTAGAGTGAGCATGCTTCAGCAGCCCAGGAGAGTTGCATGGCTAAGCACTGCAGCAGAATGGCCCTGTGGTGTTAAATGGGCCTATTCTGCGGAGATATGTCATCTTGCATGAAGGTTGAGTGCCTAAAATAACCTTCCCCCAGGAAAAATGGCACAGAGAGAGTTGTGGGCTATATCAACCCTTGCATATCGCTGGGGCATTGCCCATTGCACGCAATAGGGTGATCTTGCCTTACTCTAATTAGCTTACTGGGGATTTGACCTCTATCTCTGCTCTCAGCATTGGGTGGTTTATTGCTTGATGATTAAAAGAAAAGGGGGAGATGAGAGGAGCCACCCTCACATTCACCATTGCAAGATGGCGCTGACATCCGCTCGACCAACTGACAAACAGGTGGTTTGTGCGTGTGCTAGGATTTTTTTTTTCATTCTGTGTGCACTGCCTCACCTGTGACACAATACCGGCCGACGGGCTACAGCCAACCATTGGGTGCCACGTCCGAGGCGGGGAGCAGTTTCCTATATAAGGGATGGGATTTTGCCCCCTCGGGGTCCTCTTCATCTGTAAGCTTATGCTCTCCTTCTCAAGACGCATAAAAGCTTTACTGCAGAAGG
Source organism: Arvicanthis niloticus (assembly GCF_011762505.2). NCBI lineage: Eukaryota > Metazoa > Chordata > Mammalia > Rodentia > Muridae > Arvicanthis > Arvicanthis niloticus. Next base: position 1,949,450 of record NC_133431.1, read on the forward strand.
AAGCTGTGTATGCCTCGTCGTTCCTGCTGGCGGGAGGTTGCACGGGACACACCCCCATAGTGATGCACTTCCTCTAACAAGGCCACATCTCATAACTTCCTCCCACTCCCTGAGCCAAGCATATTTATACTACCACATTCCACTGCCTGGCCCCCCTATGATTGTTCAAACACATGATTTTATGGGGACCATATTTAAAAATACCATAATACAAGATATGTGATGTTTAAATTAAAAAGTCCCCATAAACTATAGAACTCTTATGTTAAAAGTCAAAGTTCAAAGTTCAAAGTCTCTTCTGAGATTTATCCAATCATGTAACTGTAATCCCCTATACTTTGAAAAAAAATAGCACATAATATACATCCAAATTTACAGGATACACTTCACCAGTCCTAATCACCATTGTGAGGAAATACTGGGCCAAAAGAAGACCAAAAGCCAGAAAGGAAATCTCCAAACTTTGCATCCCCAGGTCTGATGTCAAAGTGTTCTTCAGATCTCCAACTCCTTCCTGCCCTGCTCACTGCAGCACAATTCTTTTTCTTTGGCTGATTATATTTCCTGAAAGTAGTTTTCCTGAGAAGGTATCCCATAGCTTGGGAATCTAAAACTCTTGGGGTCTCCAAAGTAATTTCAAAATTACAGCTTCTTGTTCCAGTATGTGGGATACAGAGATGATCTTCTCAGCCCCTCAAAACGAGCTGGGTCTCTCTCCATCTCTTCCCTCTATAGGACACTAGGTTCTGCTTGACTCCACTCAACTGCTGCTGTCCTTTCTGCTTATCCCACAGGACTGACATCTTCAATACGCTGGGTTCTTCTGTGACAAACAGTCTTGACTGCATTCCTCTCATGCTCCCTTCATGGTGCCAAGCCTTAGCTGCACTGCATGAAACATTCAGGCCTTAAAACCAGTGCCACCTGGGTGAGTCTTACACAGGACTGAGTCAAGCTGCACCACAAGGTAAACCTTGGCTACCTCTGGAATACAACTTCTTTCTCCTGTTTGAAAACACCAGAATATTTCACCTCAGTGATGCTCGTTTCTTCTTCATCCTCACTAATTTTCTAACTACAGGCAACCAGCATCAATTGTCTCAGTCATCCCTTCTATTCTTGCCTCTAAAGCCAGAGCCACATGCACAAGGCTGCTAAGTTCTGCTTGCGGGAGCTGGAACATGGCTCCTTCTATTACATCATCACCAGCTTTATAGGTTTCAACAACCTCATTGCCTAAGCTCAGCTGTGCTTGAACTTGCTCTGTAGATGAACCTTGAACTCAGATCTACATGGCTTTGTCTCCTGAACACTGGATAATATATGTGTAACACTTTGCCTGTACCTAAGCTTTTCTTTACCTAAAACTTGTTCTGTTTTAGGAACACTTGAACAAGGAAGACTTGAATCAGAAATCTGCCTGACTCTGATCTCCTGGGATTTAATGCATGTACCACCATGCCTAGACTTAAGTATATCGTTGTAGATTTCAAATTGAAAACCCAGAATAGTAATCACATTCCATCAATTGTCAATTTCACACATACTGATAAATCTTGTGTCCACATGAAAACAACTACTTAATAATAATGCCTAACACGATACAGTTCTCCTTTGTCCAACTTCATATCCATTTGTTTAGGTGGATGTAATCTTGCCCTAATGTCACCGTACCTTTAATTCCATTTAATACCATTGATCACAGAATTTAGCTTCATTCAACTTCATGGTTCGAGTTTCTCTTTTGACCTAACATTTTATATTTATTTTCTTTCTAAGATTACTATGCTTGCTCAAAACAATCATCATGAGACTAAACACAGGCCAAAGGCTTTGCTGGCTTCACTATAACTTCCTTTGTTAATGCAATTAACATCAACCTGTTTACCTTATCTTCAAGGACACTCTACAGACAAGGGCAAAAGGCATCAATATTCCTCAGCAAAACATCATAAAACTATATACAAAGTTCAAATCACCCTTAGTACATATGTGTTCCATATTCCTAGTAGGATGACCCAGTCAGTTCCAGTTAATGCATATACAGATCCAAAGTCTAAAAATCCACATTGCTCCATAAAACAAAACAAAAAAAAAATAACACATTCAGGCCTATCATAGCAATGCTTAAGTCTGGGGTACCAACTTCTGTCTTAGATAGAATTTCCATTGCTAAGAAGAGATAAGGTAACCAAGGTAACTGTGTTAAAGGCAAATATTTAATTGGGTCTGGCTTGCAATTTCAAATGTTTAGTCCATCACCATCATAGCAGGAAGAATGTCAGCATGCCTGAAGCCATGATGCTGGAAAAGGAGCTGAGAGTTCTGTATCCTCATGTGAAGGCATCCAGGAAGAGACTGTCTTCCAGCCAAGTTGGGGGGATTCTTTTGTACTGGCCTGAGCTCCAAAGGCCACCACCCTAGGAATTCAATTCCTTCAAAAAGGTAACATCTCCCACAAGACACATCTCTTAATATTGCCACTTCTTAGGGTCAAGCATATTCAAATCACCACCGTTTATTTCTAAAATACTTTCTGCTATCTTTATAAAAAACTAAAGTCTTTAGTAAGTAACCAATCTATTAAGGCCTTTGTGTATCACAATAGTCTTTGAGCACCTTCAATAATATCAAAAGTAATCTGTGACTGCCAATAAGTTATATGATCTTACCCAACACACTAACACTGCATTTTTTAAGGTTATTTATTATGAGAAAAAATGTGACAAGCATCAACAATCATTTCAAACTTTACAGAGATATTCACAGACTTTACCACATTCATTACATTTGTTAAGGTTTCTCTAAAGCGTGTGTTCCTTTAAGTGTTTGGAGAGTACAGTGACTTGCAAAGGGTTTATCACATTGACTACATTCATAAGGTTTCACTCTGCACATTTTTCTTTGTGTATTCAGAGATGAGTGTGTCCTGGAAAGGCTTTACCTCACTCATGACATTCAGATTCTCTCCAGTATGTATTCTTTTATGTGTTGGATGGTGACCATGCTGTGCAAGGGCTTAACACCTTCATTACCTTGAGTGACTCTCATGAATGTGTTCTATTATGTAGTCACAGATAAAAGTGAATTGCCAAGGTTTTACCACAGTGATTACGTTAATGAGGGTTCTCTCCACTGTGCTTTCTGTTGTGTTAATATTCAAGCAGATTTCTCTCTTGCATGTAATCATTCCTGTCACTGCAGATGGCTGAACTTGCAAATGCTTTACCACATTGATTGCATTGATAAGGTTTCTCTCCTGTACGTGTTTTTTTTATAATAATTGTGATTCTAAGGTTCTGAAAAGTCTTTACCACATTGATTACATTCATGAAGTGTCTTTCCAGTATGAAATTATTAATGTTTTCCAGACTAGTGGAACATGCAAATGTTTTAGCACATTGATTACATTCATAGTTTTTCTTCAATATTGCTTCTTGCATGTTTTAGGAAGAAAAAACTTCATGGAAAGGCTTTACCATGTTGATTACATTCATGAGGTTTCGCTCCAGTATGTGTTCTTTTATGACATTGGAGATGACTGTGACATGAAAAGGCTTTACCACATTGATTACATTCATGAGGCTTCTCTCCAGAATGTGTTTTTTTATGATATTGGAGATGAGTGTGCCATGAAAAGGCTTTACCACATTGATTACATTCATAAGGTTTCTCTCCAGTATGTGTTCTTTTATGATATTGGAGACTACTGTTACATGAAAACGCTTTACCACATTGATTACATTCATAAGGTTTCTCTCCAGTATGTGTTCTTTTATGAGATTGGAGATTATTGTGACATGAAAAGGCTTTACCACATTGATTACATTCATAAGGTTTTTCTCCAGTATGTGTTCTTTTATGGATTTGGAGATTACTTTGTTGTGTAAAGCCTTTACCACATTGATTACATTCATAAGGTTTCTCTCCAGTATGTGTTATTTTATGTCTTTGGAGATTACTGTGAAATGAAAAGGCTTTACCACATTGATTACATTCATAAGGTTTTTCTCCAGTATGTGTTCTTTTATGGATTTGGAGATTACTTTGTTGTGTAAAGCCCTTACCACATTGATTACATTCATAAGGTTTCTCTCCAGTATGTGTTCTTTTATGTATTTGGAGATTGCTGTGTCTTGAAAAGGCTTTACTACATTGATTACATTCATAAGGTTTCTCTCCAGTATGTGTTTTTTTATGATATTTGAGACCACTGTGGTGTGAAAAGGTTTTACCACATTGATTACATTTATAAGGATTCTCTCCAGTATGTGTTCTTTTATGAGATTGGAGATGACTGTGACATGAAAAGGCTTTACCACATTGATTACATTCATGTGGTTTCTGTCCAGTATGACTTCTTTCATGCCTGCAACAATAATGGGCACATATGAAAACTTTACCACATTCATAGCCTGATCACTCATTTTACAAATATTTATGTTTTACAGTTGGTCTACTAATAAAGAACACTCAGATCTTAAGGTTTTATCACTTTGATGTTCATGGTTGTACTTGCTCACTGTGGGTTGCTTTACCTTTTTGAAAATACCTGTGATGGTGAGAATATTTATTACATGGCTCACATTTACAGAATCCTTTTTCTATATGAGATTTCTATATGATGTTTTTAACATGTCATAAGAAATATGGGATAACTCAGAGCATTAAAACACTGATTGTATTCTGAGTTTTTCCTGTAGTGTGCATCACACAACAGCAGCACTGTGAACGAGGATGAACAAAAGATTTACAACCTTCTAGTACCCATAGAGATTTTCTGCAGTGTGACTTTGGGGATGTTTCCAGTAAAGTCAGGAAACCAATTAATTGCAAATGGCTATCATATTCAGAAACTCTACCAAAGGCAGAATACTACATGTCTTCTCATTGTTCTGAAGTAGATAGATGTATGTTGTTACTTTTAGTATCTCTATGCTCACATGGTTTCATCCATTCTGACAATTGATACACCCATTAAAAAAGAAGAACAAATGAAAGGTTTCCACATTGAATTCACATGCATTGACTTTTTGTTCATTGCAGACATGATTAATGTTTCCCCACGACAACATTCTTGACTCTCATAAACTGACAAAACACTAAACTTAAAATTTTCACTACAAGTATATGAGTATCACCAACTTTATCATGAACTATTTGCTTATTAGAAGGTTATGGATACATGTTTATCACTATTCAATGTGCAACATCTAAATATTATGAGACTATACAAATTGGTAGTTCCATAACATAGCTCTAATGAAGATACAAATCAAATAAACTGATCGCTTAAGGCATTGTTTCCTTCTCTTCTTTCTTACAGAATTGCCTTGCAAACACCAATCACATAACTGACATTGAGGTACATAATTTTGGACGAATTTATAATCATAGCTACAATAAAAGGACTGATATTTTACATACTTGCTTTCCATTAGAGCTTCCAGATCATATTAAACTTTCCTCACAGGCATATTTGTATCAGCTTATACATTAAAATTACCTTTCATGACTTCTAGACGTTTGACATTGTTCTTCAGTATGATGGCCTTCCAAATTATATCCTAAAACACAGTACCAGAAAATGAAAGATATGGGATTGGGATTAGGCAACATTGAAGTTACTCTGAATTTTCACAGCAATGAACCTGATTTATTCAACTCAATATTAATTGTTCTCTATTGAAATAAGATATGATCATCAGCAACCCAGAAACATTTTCCCTTATATTGAGAAGTAAAAATATATTCACAGTCTTACCAATAGCAGTGAGGTTCCAGTAGGTCTCAAGCATCACATCTTTGTAGAGATTCTTCTGGGAAAGATCCAGCAAATTCCACTCTTCAGCAGTGAAGTTCACATGCACATCTTCGAAACTCACTGCTTCCTAAAATATCACATACATGTGTACAACACAAAGCCTGATACTGACATCAGTACAAAGTAAATTATGCTTCCTAGACAATATAACCTTATAATTCAGGTGATTCCTCCATTTACTTTCTAACACACAAATTATAATATAATCACCATGTCAGTTTAGAAAAAACTTGAAATATAAGGTTCACCTGTGTCACTTCTGAACCCTTTGAATAGGATATAGCTTTGAAACACAAATGGCAACTGAGAGGGATATGCAGGGGGAAACAGATCAACTGTACTGAGCACACATCTGAAAAGCTGTATGAACAATTACTAACTACAAATGTGATGGGCAAGCTGTGTGTATTTGTTCATGTCTTTAATCATAAAGGTACAGGTATGTCATTGAGCTGGATGCCAGCAAGGGCCATGCAATGAGTTTTAGGACAGCAAAAGTTAAATGTTAGGAACCTCACTCTGCTACAAAAATAAACCAGGGAAAAATGATAGAATGAACTCACAGTTCATTACTGAAGTTTCTGCAAAGAATTATAAATTCACTGTAGTTCTGTATTTATCTTACATAAACATAAAGTGAACCAGTTCAAACAGCAACATTAATTAAATTATACTAGAAGGGAATGCATGTTTAAACAGTTAAAAATAGATAGATGAAAATATTGGTAATATATATGTTGATCAGAAATAACATAGTTCAAGAGATATATTGAAAGGTCTTGCTAGTCTTCCACATAATGGTGGTCAATTTCAAGCATACACATGTGGACCAACACCTGTCCATTTCTTCAGCATCAGGAGTTCTGAGGCCATCTTCTGACAACAGTAAAGATAAGACACACATGATATTCATATTCATGTACTCAGCCATAATACACTTATTTATTCAAAAATTTCACATCAAACATAAGAGTTAGTCAGAACGTCATACACCTGCAATTCAATGAATCTGAAGCATCAGATAATATTGATCACATGAGCAGAAGCCATCCGGAGAAATAGAATATAATCTATATATTAGGCTAAATTTCAAAATTAAATATGTGGATGAAGACCAGCACAAAATCATGTGCTTATTGAACAAAAACATATCAGGGAGCTTATGTGGTTTCTATATCTACAATCAAGACAGAAAGGGCTACACTGAAAATTTTGGTCTAGAAAAACAAATCAGAATGAATTATGTTAAAAATATAAAACCACCAGGTTTGCAAAATAGCATAGCATTGAACAGCAAATGTGTGCACAGTATCTTATGTGATTGAGGGACAGAGTCCAAATGGGGAATGTATGCGAGCATGAGAAGAAAGCTGAAGGATCAGATTCAACCACAACACTGGAGACACCCAGAACAAAAATTTATCCTGTCTAAAAAAATGCAGAAGGAAAGCTGGAGCAGAGACTGAAGGAGCGGACAATGAAAACTCACTCAATTGGAGACAAACATGGACAAGTTTGAATTTATGACATTATTAAGGATAATCTATGATGCTCCCACACAGGATTCTTGCATAATTGTCCATTGAGAGGCTCCACCCAGAAGCTGACTGAAGCAGAATCAGAGATCCACAGTCAAAAATTGCATGTATCTTGGTAACTCTGATGGAAAAGTTGGGGAAAGGATTGAAGGCCCTCAAGAGGACAGGAACTCCATAGAAAGACCAGCAGACTCAACTAACCTTGACCCTTGGGGACATTAGGAAACTGAGACAAAAATAATAACACACACAGGCTGGACAAAGGACTGATGGGCTGTAAGTAGCAGATGTGCAGCTCAGTCTTCATGATGGTGCTCCAACACCTGTAGCAAGAGCTGTCCCTAAAGCTGCTGTCTATCATTGGAATATGTTCCCATAACTGGCCACATCTGGCCTCAGTGGAGAGGATGCATCTCACCCAATAGAGACTTGATACACCATCATGGATACCCACGGTCCCACACCCTCTCAAAGGACAAACAGAAGATACAGGAGGAACTCTGTGAAGGCAGGTGACCTAGAGTAGGAACTCCACTAAGTTCAGAGCCATTTTACTTATAACAACTTGAAACTGGAGAGAATCCAGATGCTGCTCAACCAAAATGTGAGAACCATAGAAAATGTGATTCATTTACAAAATAAAACATTATTTAGTTATCAAATACAATGACATCATGAATTTTGTGGGCAAATACAACTAGATATTATTATCTCAGTGAGGTAACCCAGATCTAAAAGCACATGCATGTGTGTACTCAATTACAAGTTAATAATAATCATAAAATACAGGAAACCCACACTACATTACATAGACACAAAAAACTAAACAACAAGGAAGGCCGAAATGAGCACAGTTTACTCTCACTCAGAAGGGGGAGTAAAGCTATCATAGGAGGCAGATGGAAGAAAGAGAACTGAATGGGAGAACAGATAAGAAGGGGGAATCGGGGAGAACCAGCAACAGGTGTGGCGAGAAACAAGAGAAGGCCAGGGGGGAAAATGAATCAAAATCTGCAGCTGGCTGGGGGTGAGGAGGTACATTTAAAATGTGCCAGAGACCAAAAATAGGTACCAAGGATTCTAAGGTTGATCTTAGCTGAGATGCATACCAGTGAGATATGGATGCTGAAGAGGCCACATCCTGCAGTCAGGTAGGACCCTTAATGGAGAGTTAAAGACCCCAACCAATCCAAAAATCTTTCTACCCAAAATTTGTCCTGTCCACAAGAATACAATCTACAACATAGATTCTGTACAGCAGCCAAATAACCCTTTGATACCATTTGGTTGTTGTTCTAACTTGCTACTCTGCTGCTGTGATTGAATCCTCTAAGCAAAAGCATCTCAGGTAATAAATGGTTATTGTACATGGTTCTGTCAGATCACAGTCCATCATTTTGGGAGCTTAGATTAGAAACTGAAAGCAAAAAGCATGGACAATTAACTCAGCCATTCTGGATTTCTTACGGGGTTGTATGATATATGGTCTCATAGCCAATCCTGGCTATTTACTTTGAGAGAAAATTTTTGAGTGGATGGTTTTCAGCTGACACTCATTCTAAAGCCAAGGAAACATCCAGGTTCAGAATTAAGAGTTTTAGTTAGGATAGATGACAGAGGTTCTGGTTAGTCAACAAAATGATGGACTGGGTATTTGGACTATCTTGTACCTCACTTGTACAAATTGGCATAATTATGCTCTAATTGTATTTTGAGGGAAATTTTTATTTTAACAGGAAGGGTGATATGTAAGAAGAACTAAGGTCGGAAGGTGTACCAAGAGGAAGAGAAGGAGTAAGGAGAGGAGGAGAAAAAGGAAAGGAGAAGCTAGGTGATGAGAGAGAGAAAGAGAGAGAAAAGGGGGGGCATGGAGGCAAATGTTCACGTGTCTCCACCAGTCAAAGATAGTTTATATATCTAGGTTGGGTATTGGGTTACACTTCTGATTCAGCATTTACAAAATTATAATGCCTTTAGTTAATATTTTTAAAAAGAGTATAAAAGGAAAAAGGAAAAAGGGGCATGGGATAGGTGTTTTATTGGGGGTGGGGGGGTGGGGAAAAGGGATGGCATCTGAAATGTAAATAAAATATACCATAAAAAAAGCATGGACAAACACTGTCTCCTGTCTTGCTCTCTTGCATGGTCAATGTCTCATGCTCAGCATGCTCTCTCATCCAGCTCAGGACCACTCACTTGCTTTGGGATATTGCAATACTCAGTGGAAGAGCCTTCCTAATCAATCATCAACACTATCTTTCACAGACATAGCACCCAGTCCTTCTGATGAGGGCACGCCCTCAACTGTGGCTCCTTCAGATGATTGTAGCTCTGAAATGCTGAGAACTGAAAACAACAATAACACAGACACAATAATAAATGAGGAACTTGTTACAACAAAACCCCAAAAATTTAACCATATCAATTACAGGATCCCCTGCCACCACAAGAGGGAGTTGGAGCTGTGGCTGAGCCAGGACAAAATAGGGAGGGCACCTGGCTCAGAGCAGGGAAGGATACACTGGAATGGGAAGCTCAGAGCCTGTGCTGACCTGGGGTGAGCATCTTTAACCCTGGGTTCTCAGGCCAGTGCTACCAAAGAGGAGGCTAAAACAGCTGAAAGGTGCACAGAAAAGCAGATTGTCTCACACAACACAAACGATCACCACAAAGGACAGGATCTCTGGTCCAAGGAAGATATGCTAAATTTGTGACAATCAATGAAGAACCACCTCCCATCTTATGACAGCTCCAAGTTCAAAATTACAGAGTCACAGATGAACTGGGCAGAGGGTAGTTCAGGAGATGGGAAATGAGGTCTTTGTCTTTCTACCCTGCAAAACAAGGTAGGCAGAGCCTGATTTTGCCCTGGATGCTGTCTTTAAGAGCTCTCTGTCATGGACTAGTCAATGGGCCTAGGTTCTGTTGTTAAGAAGGATTTAACCCAAGGTGTGGGGCTGGTAACTAAATCAATTAGGGTGGAGTCTGTCTCATTTCCTCAGGGAGAGAATGACAAAGTGCCACACACAATACAGACAGCCACAAGGGGGCAGTAAAAGCTACCCAGAAGATTCCTCCACTTGGACAAAGGAGAAAATGAAGACAAGATGGCAACTGTGAGCCCTGTAGCAGGGCTCCAAGTTTGCTCTAACGTTCTCAGAAATTAAGACCAGAAAAACAATGTCTACTATACCAGGCTCTGGAACATCTTTGAAGCACTTCGGGCTCAGACTTTCCAGTGTATCCACTGTAGCAGGGTTCCACGTTGAATTTAGTCATCTCCCTACACAGATACTCAAGAAAAATCTGAAAACCAAGGCACACACACACAATTCTGGAAGAAAAGCCACTGACACAGAAACAATGGTGGATATTAAAAATTGGCCTTTCAATCCTTAACTTGGGAGTCCTGAGGGTCTTGGGATTCCAGTCAATGCACTAAGATGTTATGTCCAAGTTAGAGAGACCCCAATGACCAACAAGGAGCCTATTGTAATGCAAACACATGGAGGTCTTTATTATGAGCTCTGTAATAAGGATTCTCACCAGTCAGCCTCACATAAGCTCGAATCTGAGAGACCAAGTCTAGGGGTGCTGGGTATTTATTGCAGTTATAGAAAGATTGGGACATTAACATACAGGTCAGCAGCTTAATATTTTAAAAACTACATGACTGGCATAATCTGCAGGAACCAATCAAGGGGGCAAAATCAACTGTCAACCATGATGGGTAGGCTAACTTTTTCTCTGTAAGGTGTATTAGTTATCAATATGTAGCTTAACCCTGCAGTTGTACCTTGACTGGCTGTTGACAAGAGGGGCTTGTCATAGGATATTTGCTCAAGTGGACTTTGTGCACTCTCAGAAACAGAATTGATTGGGCATTACAAACTCATCTTTGTGCCTGAGGTCCTGATTATTGAAAGATGCTCCTGTTCAACCCCAAGCCATGCATGGCTGTAGAAAAAGTAGTTTGTCCAAAGACCTACCTCACTATCTGTTACTGCACTGTCTGGAACAGTTTTCCTGAGCAGGTACCCCACAGCTCTGGAATTTCAAAATATTAGGGTTTCAAAGGTACCTTCAGTATTACAGCTTCTTGTTCCAGTATCTGGGATCCACACACGATCAATTGCACTCCTCAAAAGAGATTGGGTCACTTCTCCAGCTCTTCCATCTATTTCACTCTAGGTTCTGCTTGACTCCACTTTCCTGCTGCTGCTGTTCTTTCTGCTCATCCCATGGGACTGACATCTTCAATATGCTGGGTTCTTCTCCTGCAACTAGGATTCACTGTATTCATCTATTGCACTCCCTTCACTGGGCCAAGCCTTAGCTGCTCTGCATGAGATTCATTTATGCCTAAAAACCAATACCACCTGGGTGATTCTCACACATGATCAACTCCAGGTGCACAATAAGGGACAACCTTGGCTATCTCTGGAACACAGCTTCTTTGTCCTCTCAGAAAACACTCACCAGAAGATGTCACCTCAGTGGTGCTGGTTTCTTCTTCTTCATCACCACTAATTTTCTAACTACAGCCAACCAGCATCAATTGTGTCAGTCATTCCTTCTATTCTTTCCTCCCAAAACCACATGGACAAAGCTGCTGAGTTCTTCTGCTTGCTGGGGCTGGAACATGGCCCATTCTATTACATCATCTCCAGTGTTATATTTTTCAATAACTTCACTGTCCAAGCTTGGCTGTCCTGGATCTTACCCAGTTTATGAACCTTGAACTCAGAGATCTGCATGGCTCTGTCTCCTGAATGCTGGGTAATATGTGTGTAACACTTTGTGTGTATCTAAGCTTTTCTTTACCTAAAACTTGTTCTGTACCAGGAAGACTTGAATCAGAGATCTGCTTGGCACTCATCTCCTGGGATTTAAGGCTTGTACCTCCATGCTTGTACTTAAATACTTTATTTTAGATTTTAAAATCAAAGCCCAGAATAGAAATCACAATCCATCAATGGTCAGTTTCACACACACTGGTGACCCTTGTGTCCTCATGAAAACAATGACCAGGTGACAATGGAAAGATATAAAAATTTATAAAGGTTATGGAAAGTTTGTATGAGCCCCTAGAGCTGAGCCAAGAATGTAGGCCAGCAGGTTCACTAGCTCCAGTTTCCAGGAACTGGCTGACCACAAAGAAAGCAGAACTAAAACTACAGGTCAGCTGGGTCATTCCGGGAACTGGCTGACCACAAAGTAGGTGGTTGAGCAAGATTCAATTCCTGAGAAAAACATATACACGATGTTTCCCACATGACCAACTGAATGATGGGCTGGAACTTTGCACTATTTTTATGATGTCCTTCCTTGGTTTCCCCCTCAGCCCCCTGGTTTGTGTTTTTTTCCTTTAAATACCTTTCTCCTTCTGGCCTCACAGTCAACATTCCTCATTATGAGTCTCGACCTCAGCCAGGTTGATTCCTGAAATAAACCCTCTTGTGTCTTTTGAGTTACTGAGTGATTTCGATATCCTGAGACTAGAGTGAGGGTCTCCCCTCCTGGGGGTATTTCAATAATAACGTCCAACACGATACAGTTCTCCTTTGTACAAGTCTGGGGGTGTGTCCATAGGTCCGCCAGCCAGTATCTATAAGCAACTCCAGTCATGCCCCTGCCTCAGATTCATGGGCAAGCTGGGGCCTCTGCTTCCACCCGCCTGTCAGGGTACCTGGAGGCTCCAGTCATCTCCCCAATCTGCAGCAGCCCTGCAGCAGGCGATCAGATTGCATCGCTTGGTCTGTGACGTCAGAAGGAGGCCATGGATACCACCGGGACAGAGGTGCTTTTCTCTGACTGTGATGGTGGCAGTGGTTGTCTTGTGGTGTGGTCACAGGGCTCTGGTCGGGATTTCCATACATCATGCCTGTGCGACGGTACAGCGCCTTCGTGGGAAATGTAGTCTCCCACTGGCCGCCATCTTTCTTTTTCCTCGTGGCCTCATGGGATATGTAGTTCGAAGGCCAGCCGCCATATTGGATTGAGTTTGATGTGCGTGCGCATTTATTTCTTTGACCACCATTTTGGCAGGAGTCCTTATGGGAAATGTAGTCTCCAGCTGCTATCTCTGAGTAGCCCTGGCAGTCCCTGAACTCACTCCATTGCCCAGGCTGGCCTTGAACTCAGAAATCTGCCTGCCTCTACCTCCCAAGTTCTGGCATTAAAGGCATGCGCCATCAATTATTGATCATTATGGCTATTGATTAATATTGATTATTGATTAGCACTGTCTGCTTATTATCAATTATTGATTATCATGATTATTGATCACTATTGGTTATTGACTAGTATTGAATATTGGCCATCAATTAGTATTGATTATTGATTAACATGATTATTGATTATTCCATAACCATCATTCCCCTGCGTCTGCCTCCCAAGTGCTGGGATTAAAAGCCACCACTTCCCAGCTACACCTGTCTTCTTTGTTTGGTTTTTTGTTTGTTTGTTTGTTTGTTTTGAGGCAGGGTTTCTCTGTGTAGCCCTGGCAGACAAGCCACTGACACAAAAACAATGGTGGATCTTAACAACTGGCCTTTCAATCCTTTAGTTGGGAGTCCTGAGGGTCTTGGGTCAATGCACCAAGATGTTATGTCCAAGCCACAGAGACCACAATGACCAACAAGGATCCTATTGTAATGCAATCACATGGAGGTCTTTATTATGAGCTCTGTAATAAGGATTCTCACCAGTCAGCCTCACATGAGATCAAAACTGAGAGTCTAGAGGTGCTGGGTATTTATTGTAGTTACAGCAAGATTAAGACATTAATACACAGGTCAGCAACTTAATATTTTAAAAACTACATGTCTGGCATAATCTGCAGGAACCAATCAAGGGGGTAAAACCATATGACAACCATGATGGGTAGACTAACTTTGTCTCTGTAAGGTATATTAATTATCTATATGTAGCTTAACCCTGCAGTTGTACCTTGACTGGCTGTTGACAAGGAGGGCTTGCCATAGGATGTTTGCTCAAGTGGACTTTGTGCAATCTCAGAAACAGAATTGATTGTGCTTTACAAACTCATCTTTGTGCCTGAGGTCCTTATTATTGAAAGATGCTCCTGTTCAACCACAAGCCATGCATTTCAGTAGAAAAGGTAATTTGTCCAAAGACCTACCTCACTATCTGTTACTGCAGATCCTAATATCAGTTGCACTTACTCTGAGACAGAATACCAGTGGAAGTTGCCTCTCCCCCTGTGCATCATCTTATAGGTAAAATAGACAATGCCCACCTGCCCTTCCTTTCCTGCCTCATCCCTGTGTCTCTGCCCCTCTTGGGCAGACAGTCCCTGTTCAACCACATGCTTTACCTGCCAAGACACAAGGTAAGCTTTCTATAGATCTACCACACTATTTGTTATCCCAGATGCAATGATCACAATTTCCCCTAGCACTGTACTAAACACCAGAGGCAGCTTTACCTCTGTCCTGATTATGTCTGCCTGTGGATGCTAAGATCATCTCTTCCTGCCCAACTCTTCTCCCTGCTCCCAACATTAGCAAGCATTCCCTCTTGAGCATACCCAACAAACATGTCAGTAAAGGAGGCAACACTCAGGCAACTTTCTCTGTAAATCCAGACATCAAACAGCAACCCAGGAACAAAACTCCCACCCAAGCAAGACAAATCCAGAAATCCGTACTGAGATAATAATCACTTCAAACTCGGAGGCCTAGACACCAGCATAGGAATATAATAAATAACAGCCAGAAAAAAATAGATCATCAAAAGCACCAACCTATCCTAACACAGCAGGTCCTGAGAAATTAAAACATGCAACAGATATGGTAAAAAAAAAAAAGAGGTTGTTTGGGAGCAGGGATATGAGTGAGAATCTGGGGAAGGCAATGAGGCACAAAAGAGGACCTGCAGACAGACAGGAGACAGACAGACAGGGAGCAGAGAGAGAACCCTGAAAGTAAACAAAGAGAAAAGTGAGAAGACATGAACTGAGACAGGGAACAAACAGAGAGAGCTGTGTAGCTGGTGGTTCGTGTATATAAAGCACATCTGACAACAGCAGCAGGTGATGGAGGCAGGGAATGACTTAAGCAGTTGCTAAGTCCCTGAGAGCAGAGCATTGAAATTGCCTGTGCACTGACAACTACAGAGGCAAGGTTCACCCACAGAACGGGAAAGGAAGAGAGAGTCTCAGATATTAAGGATGAATAAAACAAAATGAATACATTGGGTAAAAATATGTGGATTCTAAAAGTTTCCTAACGCTAAACAACTAGGAATTCTTCAAAATATGTGAAGGGAAAACTAGCCGGGCAGTGGTGGCGCACGCCTTTAATCCCAGCACTTAGGAGGCAGAGGCAGGCGGATTTCTGAGTTTGAGGCCAGCCTGGTCTACAGAGTGTGTTCCAGGGCAGCCAAGGCTACACAGAGAAACCCTGACTCGAAAAACCAAAAATAAAAAGAGAGAGAGAGAGAGAAAGAGAGAGAGAGAGAGAGAGAGAGAGAGAGAGGAAAACTTGAGATAATAATGCAAATTTTCCTAAACCAAAGAACATGCATGTTAATGTACAAGAAGCATCCAAAACACCTAAGAGATTGGAGGGGAAAAAGTCCCTTTACCTCATAATAATCAAACACTAAACATAAAAAATAAAGCAACATAAAGAACTGCAATGGAAAAAAATTAACAAAAACTAAACGAAAGAAAAACAAGTAATGTATGAAAGTAGATCTCTTAGATTTATGCCTGTCTTCTTAAAAACAGGTTTTGTTTGTTTGTCTGTTTGTTTGTTTTCGAGACAGGGTTTCTCTGTGTAGCCCTGGCTGTCCTGGAACTCACTCTGTAGACCAGGCTGGCCTCAAACTCAGAAATCTGCCTGCCTCTGCCTCCCAAGTGCTGGGATTAAAGGCACGTTTCATCACTGCCCAGCTATACCAGTCTTCTTAATGTATTCTATAAAAGACAGAAGGATTTGGACAAATGTACTGCAGAGTCAGAGAAACCACCGTGTTTCTACAGGAAAGCAACTGGTCCAAATGTCTTGGGCAAATTCAGAATCAGTCATGACAGTGAAGTTACTCAGAGGTCACCTCCTGATCTAATATGTGAGGAGCATCACCAGGGACCTCACAGGTGGTCACATCTGGCTGATGTTTCCCATGCAGCCCCAGAGAGGACCCAGCACCCCAGCTCCCACTGCTCAGCTGCCTGCCCCTACCCATTGTGGGCAGTGACCCTATGCTCACCATGACTCGATTTCAGAGCTTCCCAGAGGTCTCCACACAGCACCCACAGCAGGGCTCAGAGCAGGACACAGAGAGCCACTTAAGACTGCACAGGAACAGTGAACTTGCAGACTGGCATCCAGAATAATCCGCCTCCTTGTCGGATTGGCAGGTCTGCATGGAAGCATTGATTGGCCAGTGAGTCTTACCACTCCTCAAGGTTAAAGTGTGCTTCCAGACCAGGGTCAGACCTTTTCCAGAGCTCAGGAGGGGTTTGCACTCCATTAGTATTTGTTTCTGTCTTCAAAGAGGAATCTCACCCCACCCAGCCCTGGGGGAGAACCCAGCATTCCAGCTCTGGCTGTTCAGCTGCCTGCTCCTCCCCTCTGAGAGCAATGATCCTGCACCTACCAGGACCTGACTCCAGACCTTACCTGGAATTCCAAACAAGGTGGCCCTAATGTCAGTGAAGGAATGGGCTTGCTATCAAGTTGAGAGGAAGCAGCTAAAGAGTGAACGCCTTCTGTTGTAGTAATTATTTCAATTATTTCAAAGCAGCCACTGGTTAAGCCAACTGGCTAAGCTGCAGCATCTCTGTCCAGCTCAGCCACCATATTGCATGGCCAGCCAGAAACCAGCAGCCAGAAACACCAGCCCTGCCCCCCACTGGACACCAGCGTGGGAGATGGCTCTGCCAATCTTCCACTCTATCTCTTCAAGGCTGGGCATTGCCCAGATTATCCCACCAACAACTTGGGCTCAGTACAAATGAGACTCTAATGCTTAGATTATCCAAAGGCTTACATATATAGTAATGATCAAAAACAAGATACCCTTACAATCAGAGGTGTAACCCAGTGCCAACCTAGATATACCAATTACCTTTGACTGCTACAGACAAGTGAACATCAGTCTCTGTGTTCCATTCTCAGTCTCAACCTTAGTTTTTCCCTTCCTTCTCCTCCTCCCTTTACTCCACCCCTTCCTCTCCTTCCTCCTCCCACCTCAGCTCCTCCCACAACCTTCTCCTTCCATGTCATTATATAGGCTTGCAGTACAAGTCATGGATCAGATTAGAGCTGGGGCTTTTCAGCTTAAACATCTGGATTAAAGCTGTGTCTTCCACTCTCAAGATTCAGATTAAAGTCACTTTGGGGGTTTTAATGTAATAGAGTTAACAGTCAAAACAGCAATCTTAACTCTACCCCATGTCAACTTCACGCAAAACCATATCTTCTTTGTCATGGTTAATTTCCAATTGAAAAAAAAACATGTCATAATAAAGCCTAAATGTTACTATTCCAGCCAAAAGGAAAACCATTATGTATTGTACCAGGTTATAATTATGCCTAAAATGATTGAGCTACCCCTTATACAAGGACAGATTCATAAAAATGTACACAGTTGACTTCTCACAGAATGGATCACCCTAAATACTTGGTTACTGAGTGTATACTCAGCTGAACTTACCTTCTTATCACTATTTACATGGGACATAAGTATCTTTACATCCTTTGACCATTATGAGAGATCTATCCACATACTTCTTCCTTTTATGTCTTTCTCAACAATATTCTAATTGTTTTGTCTCCAAGTCTCTGACAATTAAACCGTCCCACTGTTTATAGCTGATGATTCAATGAATAATCACACATTTCCAAACAAATGCATGAGCATGACTACTGCATGAAGTTCTGAAGTGTGGTGATTTCCCTTTACTGGTGTCTCTCAGGATTGTCCCAGAAACATGTTTTCATGCTGCAGTTGTTCACTTCTTGATGGGGGTCTGCATAACAGTCAGAACCCTTAGTAAAGCAGAGCCTAGTTATTTCTTTCTTAGTCACTTGATGATAGGACCTGTACCAGGAAGTCCTAGGTGCATGTATAATACCAAGGGCATTGTACAGGAATAGAAATTAGGCTTCTAGGCAAGTCAGGTACCTAGCATTAGTTTCCAAGTTGCCCCTCCCCAGCAAAACCCAAGCCTAGCTTCACTCTCTAGGCTAATCCCAAAGGAGGCTAGAGATTTCAAGTTACACCCTCAACAATACCAGGGTCTCCAATTTAATCCCCCAACAAACCTGCATCTAGGGTTACAAGACCATGCCTAACCACCACTAATGAGGAGGGGAGGTGAAGTTAAGTTTATGATGTGACTCCCAGCACCAGCCATTTATGGTAAAGGCCACAGCAGCTTTTCAATTAGATGCTTTCACACATCCTCCCAATTGCAAGAGACATTTAAAATGGTGGCATTCAATCAGGCTTTTATTAATCCCCTGCCATGTTCTTGACTAGCCTAGGCATGTGGCCAGGAGTGGCTGTTGCTGTACTCCCACAAGGCTTACCTCAAGCAGTCTGTTCAGGTGGTCAGAAACACCAAACCTGCCACCCATGAGATGCCAGTGTGGAAGATGGCTCTGCAAATCTCCCATGCTGTCTCCACTATGATTGGCTGAACCCAGTCCATCCCACCATCCACATGAGCTCAGTACAAGTGAGACTCTAATGCTTAGATCATCCAAAGGCTCTCTATGTTTGGTAATGTTCAGTAACAAGATGCCTATACAATCAGAGGGGTAACCCAATACCCAATCAAGATATACCAACTACCTTTGACTGCTAGAAACACATGGACTTCTGCTTCTATGTTTCCCCCTCTCTCCTCCCTCTTCCCTTGCTCCTCCTCTTCCTTCTCCTCTTTTTCTACTTACTCCTTCTCTTTCTCTCCTTACTCCTCCCAACTAAGCTCCTCCCACAACTCCCAACTTGCTGCTTACAAGAAAGCATTCGCTGACAGACACTTGGGGCTCCACCATCACCAAAACAGTCTTGGTTGATGCTGGTGCATTGGGGATGGGGGAAAGCTAGCTCAGATAGAATAAAGACCCTGCTGTGAGTTGCATCAAATTAGCTCCTATGTGTGTCTTTTTGGGGATCACTAACATTTTCCTGGCACATGTTCAATTTCTACTAAAATGGAATAGCGGATCAAGATATTTCTTTTCAAGGGAAGATAGATGGATAGAGTTGATGGTAGAGCCTTGTTCCAATATTCAAAATCTATGATTCACAATAAACACCTGCCAAAGGCTCCAAACAACATTCCTATCTAACCATGAAACTGGTAGCACAGCCTGCACAGCAGCCTGGTCCTGTTATAGAGCCTTCTCCTGGTTTTGGCCCCCAACAGAAAGCTAGCAGCTTTCTGAGCTACTTGATATACTGACTGGTAAAACACACCCAAGTGGAGAGTGTGCTGTCTCCAAAATCTCAATCAGCCCAGTAAATGTCGTGCTTCTCTGTTTGCAGTGGGATTGGCCAGGTGCACTGACTTATCTTGCACCTTTGAATTAATGTCTCTGAAAACCCTATGACACTAGGTTCCTCAGCATTTCACTAAATTAGAAGACTACTGCCTGGCAGTGGTGGCACAAACCTTTAATCCCAGCATTTGGGAGGCAGAGACAGGTAAAATTCTGAGTTTGAGGCCAGCCTGGTCTACAGAGTGAGTTCCAGGACAGCCAGGCTTACACAGAGAAACCCTGTCTCAAAAAACCAAAAAAGAAAAAAAGAAGAGTACTTAAGTTTTGGTTGGATTTATTTTCTGTCCTTTGATGTCCTTATGCCCGAGTTTGCAGTGAGTCCAATTTGGTTGACACCTCATGTGCCCTAGGTCAGTTCTACATAATGTGCACTTTAGAGCACTAATATCATATTTTATGGAAGACACAGATGATCAAGATCCCTTCTAACTAAGTTAATGTCACAGAAAATGATGAAATACAGATGCAAATAGAAAACCCAAATGCTAAAGTAAACTTTATTTTCCCCACACAGAGAGTTATTTTAATATATTATTATTGATTCTATTTGTTTTTCCAATGCTGTTATACACAGCATTGTATTAATATTGTATTCATATATTAATATGAAAATATTAATTACAAAGTTATATGTATATATAAATGGAGGCATAAAACATATTTTTCCATCTTTGGATAAAGATATTTGAGTTGGAAGTGAGACTGGGCTTAATTTAGCTTAGGCTAGCCTTAAATTCATTACGTAGCTGAGCTATGTCTTGGTCTTATGATCATCTAGCCTTGTCTGTTGGGTTCTGAGATTTTAGGCATGGCTACCCCAGGGAGCAGCACCTCGGGTTTCAGCTTCAACATCTAATAATGGTTGCTGGAACAATCCTTTCCTTTCATCTTCTTTGAAGAAAAGGTGTCTGAAAGCACAGTATGGCCTTTTCCAAAAAGAACCAGAGCCAGGACTACTGAGTATCCTCTATCATCTTGCATTCCATTCTATTTCAATCACTGGACACAAACCACAATAACAGCCATTTTGTTGTGGTAAATATTATTTGGGAGTTTCTTATGCCACATATACAGGTACCAAATAAATGACACAAAAGACTTTGTATTTACAATAAGCAGTAAAGCAACAGAGTTGGGCAGATATCAACCCACTATTCCTATTTTGTCTATTTTTCTGTTAATATCTGTGAGATATCATGGGCCATGTTCAGCCTAGGATGCTCATACTCCCAGGCCAGACCTACTGGCCATGAACTCACACTCCACCTACCCCATGGTGCCTTCTTCCTTCTCCTTCTTCTCTCTCCTTCATGATCTTTTCCCCAGACACTAAATCTGGGACCTGAAGCACCATCTACCTTTCTTCTCCCCAGCTTCAGGCTTTAGGCATCTTTATTAAGCAATCATGGAAGTCAGGAAAGAAATGTAGAAATGATGAAATTACAGTCCCAAAAATTATTGTACAAAGTTGAACCAGGCTTTATGGCCATGTGTCCAGAGTCTAGGAACTTGTATTAGAGCACATCAAATATTATTTTTACTTTTTCTCTCAGGCTGAACATTTTAAACCTAGAAAATAATAGTCTTTGTAAACAGGGCCATATCATGATACCCAGATTTCCTATTTCGGTTGAACTAGTGTAACTAGTGTAAATTGATTTAACATAAGTTCAGTTTTTAAATCTAGATTCTTGATTGCCTAGTGTGCAGACACAAGAAATTACCAATCAGGATATTTATTGATCATCTAAAATTAATTGACTCACAACTCCTTGCTAATATCGATCACTGTCAATTCAGGGAAGCTTTTACCCTCTTTTTCCACCCCTTTGTGTACTGTGACTAACCTGGCTTCAAAGGTGGTCATAGAACTAGATTCTTGCACAGGCCTCTCTTCATTTCAAGACCCAAGAAAAGCAAGAGAGGTTGTAGGAAACTCACTCAGTGTTTTATTTTTGTTTTGCAGTGACCAGTCAAGGATCAGTCTGGAAGAGTTGGAAGACACTCTTTTCATCACAGAGAAGCAGAGAAAGAATTGATGCTCAAAATAATTCTCAATCACATACAAAGAGGCAGGCCTCAGCTACAGACAACATTCTTATGACAAAAAATAAATAATCAGCAGGAGTTGAAAATAAGAAAAAGAAATTCTTAATGACTTGGAACTGAAGGGGAATGAAAACAAAAAGGAGAATATAGCAGTGTTGCATTTGAAATCAGTAATTGACTTTTAAAGCAAATACACATACAATGAATTAGGTAGTCTTTCTTTTGTTTCTATTTTGTGGAATAGTCCAAGGTGGTCTTAGCTCTTCTTTAAAAGTCTGGTAGAATGCTGCACTAAAACTACCTAACCCTTGCCTTTTTTGGATACGAGGTTTATAATATCTCCTTTGATTTCCTTAGTGGTTATACTACAGTTTAGATAATTTACCTTATCTTGATTTAATTTGGGTTTATAGCATCTGTCAAGATAATTATCCATTTTTCTGGCTACATATTTCATTTAGATTTTCCAGTTTATAAAAAGAACTAATGATGTTTACAAGTTTCCTGAATTTCTCTTGTTATGTCTCCCTTTTCCTTTCTGATTTTGTTAATTTGGATACTGTCTCTGTGCCCTTTGGTTAGTCTGGCTAAGAGTTTTTCTATCTTATTGATTTTGGCAAAGAACAAACTCTTGGTTTTGTTGAGTCTCTGTACTGTCCTCTTTGTTTGTAATTGGTTCATTTCTGCCCTGAGTTTGATTATTTTCTGGAGTCTATGTCTCTTAGGTGTGTTCGCTTCTTTCTGTTCTAAAAGCTTTCTGCTGTGCTGTTAAGTTGCTTGTGTAGGATCTCTCTGGTATGTTTATGAGGGCACTTAGTGCTGTGAATTTTTGTCTTACCATGGTTTTCACTGTGTAGCATAAGTTTGGGTATGCTGTGTCTTCATTCTCATTGAATTCTAGAAAGTCTTTTATTTCTTTATTTCTTCCCTGAACAAGCTATCATTTTATAGAAAGTTGTTCTTTTGTTTTTTGTTTTTTTGTAATGGTGACTCCAGGGTTAGTGATTGGAAGCAATGTTATTAAAACCATCATCTCAACAAAGTAACTTATATATATTATATATTAAATATTATTTATATTAAATAAATAATATAAATAAATAATATGTTCATATTATATTAATTATTATATAATATTAATATAATAATATAAATATATTAAATAAATTATATATATATATATATATATATATATATATATATATATATATATATAAAAGTGGTTCACTTGCCTCCCTGTCCAATTTAAGGAGAAAAAACAACCATGGCATTAATCAAACATTGGGTTAATTGTAAGCTGAATATTTCACGGAATCTGTCATGGAGCCAATGGTGGGTCCCACCATAAATTTCATTGTGTGGACACAAACTATTGTATATCAAGTACATTGACATAAAATGGACCTTTTCACTTCCAGAAGTTATAGCCACATTCCATTCCCTGATGTTGGTATCAAGGTGTAACATTTATCACCCTCTAGTGAATGAGTGTGAGCCCATTTATGTTGCCAAAGAAGGTCTTAAATATTCTAACATAGCTGAAGTACTACAAAAAGGTTTTGAAACCAACTGTATGAAGATAATAGAGGTCCTTAAAGTAGAATTGATGAAATCACATTAAAAAAATTTAGGAAAGCCCAAACAATTGGAGGAAATCAATAAATACCTCAAAGACAGACAGAAAAACACAATCGAAAAAGTGGAGGAAACCAACCAATCTTATAAAGAAAGCCAAGAAAAACAAACCAAGAGTAAAAGGAAACAAAACTGTTTAATACCTAAAAGTACAAACAGAAACAATAACAAAAGCACAAAGTGAGGGAATGATGAAAACTAAAGTTTAGAACTGGAAAATCAACTATGGAGGCAAAATTCACAAACAGAATACACAGATGGAAGACAAATCTCAAGCACTGAAGATACAATAAAAGGGATGGAAATATCACACAATGAAAATGTTAACTCTAACACTTCCTGATAAAATATACAGTATCTAGGACATTGTTAAAGGGTAAAATGTGAGAATACTAGGACTAAAGAAAGGAGAATATTAGATCAAATGCTCATATTTGAAAACATTGATGGCAAAATCTTAGAAGAAAAAATTTTCTAACATAAGGAGGGAGGAACCTATCACAGGAAAAGAATCATCAAAACACCAACAGAATGGACCATAAAATAATCTGTCTTTCCTGTATAATAATCAAAACATCCAGTACAAAGAAAGAATACTAAAAGCTGCAAAGATCAAAAGCCAAGATCCATATCAATAAGGATCTACTAAAACTGTAGATGGCCTCTCACTGGAGTCTGTAAACAAAAGAAGGGCTTGGACATATATGCGGCAGAAACTACGGATGCCCAGATGATTATATGTAGAAAAAAAGCTGGCCAGGCAGCAGTGGTGCATGCCTTTGATTGCAGCACTTGGAAGGCAGAGGCAGGCAAAGATTTCTGAGTTAGAGGCCAGCCTGGTCTACAGAGTGAGTTCCAGGCAACCAGGGATACACAGAGAATCCCTGTCTAAAAAAAATGGAAAAAAAACCTTAATTGCTATTAATGGGAAAAAAATCAGATAGTCCACGCTAAAGTCAAATTTAAACAATATATATCTATACATACAAACTTACACAAAGTTATATACAAAGAATCCAACCCAAGGAAGTTAACAATACACATGAAAACACAGGTAGTAAATAATCTTGTGTTATCTGCAAAAGAAAGGAAAGCACACAAATACCCCAACACCAGCATCACCAGCAGCAGCAGCAACAACAACAACAACAAAATACAAGAAGTTAACATTCACTGTTCATTGACTCTCTCAGTATCAATCAATGACCACAGTTCACCAAGAAAAAACAAAGGCTAACAATATAGATGCTAATAAAAATCTCTCCTTCAATTGCAGACAAGAAATATAGCTCAACATCGAGAATAGGCGTTAATTCAAGGTAAAGGAATGTAAAAATATATTCCAAGCAGATGGACAAAAGGAGCAAGCTGGTGTGGTCATTTTAAAATGTAGCAAAATAGATATTAAACAAAATTAATCAAAAAATTGGAGAAAGATACTACAAATTATTTAAAGAAAAAAATAATCACCAAAGATGCCATTTCAAGTTTTAAGATCTACGCCTTAAAACACATGGTTGCCAACCTTCGTTAAAAAAAGTGTTTTAAACATAAAACCACATAACACTCATACACTTATATTCCAAGATTTCAATACCCCATTCTCACCAGTAAACTAATTCTCCAGAACACCCCCTCAAAAAAGAGAAATATTCCAGCTCACTGACAACTTGAACATGAGTCCAGCTGACACTTAGAAAACATTCTACTGAAATATAGGAGAAAATGCCTTCTGCTCAGCACCTCATGAAACTTAGTTGTAAACTAAACACCTATCCAGACACACTGCCAACCTCAATACATACAAGAAAATTGAAATAACACTATGAATCCTATCAGACCACCATGGATTACAGCTGGATATCAACAAAACCAGAAAGAACACAAAGCTTACAAACTCATGGAAGGTGAACACCTCACTACTGAATGAAAAATAGCCTAAGACAAACATAGAGCAAGACATTAGAGACTTTCTAGAATTTGATACAAATGAATATGATTTGTATCAAATTTTACAGAATACAATTTTACAGAATACAAAAAACATGAAACTGGTTCTAAGATGAAGGTTCATAGCACAAAATGCTTACATGAAAAATTTGGAGAGCTCTCATACTGGCAATTTAACAGCACGCTTTAAATTCTAGAACAAAAACAAGTGAGCAATGACAAAAAGAATTAGACATCAGTAAATTATCAAGTTGGGGGCTGAAATCAACAAAATAGAAAGAGAAGAATGCAAAGAATTAATAAAACATGGAATTTGTCCTTTGAGCCTTTTATTACATAAAAGATAAGATAGTCAAACGCTTATTTTTTGGTTTTTCGAGATAGGATTTCTCTGTGTAGCCCTGGCTGTCCTGGAACTTACTCTGTAGACCAGGCTAGTCAAACCCTTATTAAAAAATGGAGAATATCTAAATTAATGAAATCTAAAATGAAAATGGGGACAAAATAACAGACAATGAAGAATCTAAAGAATGGTAATGACATAGTTTTTAAAACCCTCAACTCCATCGAACTGGAATTACTAAAAATAATGGAAAATGCCCTCAATAGGTTCCACTTACCAAAGTTAAATCAAACTAAGATAAACAACTCAAACTGCCTAATCATCTAGAAAAGGAGAAGTCATTACAAATCTGACACCAAAAAGAGCCCAGAATTTTAGTCCTACCAGACTTTCAAAGAGGAGTTCATGAGAATACTCCTCGAAGTATTCAACAATATAGAAAAAGAAGAAACTTTAGCCAATTTGTTTTGTGATCCCATGGTTACTCAAATATCCAGTCAATATAAAGACTCAGTAGCAAACGAGAATTATAGACCATTTTTCCCTTAAAACCAAATATGTAAAAAATATTTAATAAAACAGAAAAAATAAAATAAAATAGAAACCACATCCAAAGACCACTCACCATGATCAATGAGGTAGGCTTCCTTCAAGAGGTGCAGGGATGGTTCAACAAATGTGATTAAAGTGTAAGAAAAAAGTTGTAATCTCTTAGATAATGAAAAATTCTCTGACAATATTTAATTCCACTATATGATAGAGTTGCTGGAGTGATTAAGGATACAAGGTACATACCGAAACATAATAATGTCACTTTGCTGCAAACCTATAGCAGACGTTAAATTATAGAGAGAAATTCTAATTAATTCCACTAATTCACAAAGAAGAGAAGGTGATCCATTCTCTCCATATCTATTCAAAATACTATCTAAAATTTTAATGTTAACTAGTCCTATATTGAAATTACAATGTAATGTTAACTAGTCCTTTACTGCCATTTACACTTTAATATTAATTAGTCCTATATTGCAATTTAAAATTTAATGTTAACTAGCCCTGTATGGCAATTTACAGTTTAATGTTAACTAGTCCTATATTCCAATTCCTATATTGCAATTTATAATTTAATGTTAAATAAGCTAACATTAAATTGTAAATTTAATGAGAAAGTAAAATTATCTTTATCTGCAGATGATACAATAGTACACACAAGTGAACTAAAACTTCCCAAAGGCAATTCTCAGAGCTGGTAAACACTTTCAGCAAAGTTGTTGGATATAAGATTAACTAAAAAAGAAAAAGAAAAAGAAAAACCAGTGGCTTTCGTATGTACAAATGATTTTACCAGTGTAAACAAAATAGAGAGACATCAGAAAGTTTGAAATGATGGTTAACACTTGTCCAATTTTTCTTCTACATAATGAATAACCTTGAGTAACTCAATGTGTGTTGGGTAAGATCATAGAAATTATTTGTAGTCACAGATTACTTTTGATACTATTGAAGGTGCTCAAAGACTATTGTAATATACAAAGACTTTAATAGACTCATTACTTACTAAAGAGTTTAGTCTTCTATGAAGATATCAGAAAGTACAAGACTTTAACACATTGACCACGTTTATGGGGTTTTTCTTGCATTATGACATTTTCTCATGGTTTCCAGGACAACTGCCACATAAATAGGCTTTACCACATTGCTTATTCATAGCATTTCTCTCCAGGATGTATTTTTCTATGTTCATAGATGACTGTATTGTGAAAAGATTTTATCTCATTGATTACATTTGTAAGGTATGTCTTCAATGTGTGTTCTGCTATGTATTCAAATATGTCTATAATATACAAATGTTGGGAAGAAGCAAAAGAAACTTGCCCTAAGGACTGCCTTTTTGTTACCACTCTTCATTTAATCATGAACTGAAACTAAGTTTAAGTTCCAGGTATTAGGGGACCTGTGTATTAAATAACATCTGACCAGCTTTTATTATTCATGGTTTGTTCCCTAAACATAACAACTGTTTCTAACCATGATTTCTGTTACTCATGTTTTATTCCTCAAAATATAATTCATGTTCCTAACCACAAAAGAACAAATGGCTGTGATAATGTAGACCATACAACCTACATTCTGTATCATTTGACATAGAGTAACAACAACAACAAAAAGTGACTGGAAGAAAAATGTAACTGTAACTTGGCACAGGACTTTGTGGTTTTGACCACAAAGAGAATTGTGGAAAGGCTTGACTCTATTAAATACACTCACAGGGTTTCTGTCTTAGTGTTTTCATTGCTATGAAGAGAAATCATGAACAAGGCAACTTCTATAAAAAACAACAGTTTAATTGGGACTGGCTTACAGTTTCAGATATTTAGTCCTTTTTCATCATAGCAGGAAGCAAGGCAGGCATGCAAGAAAACATGATGCTGGTGAAGAAGCTGAGAGTTCTACATCTTGATCCAAAGGCAGCTAGGAAGAGACTGTCTGCCAGGGAGCTAGTAGGAGGGTCCATTCTGCACTGGGTGGATCTTCAAAGCCTTTAGTGATGCACTTCCTCCAAGGCCACATCTCATAATAACTTCCTCCCACTCCCTGAGACAAGCATATTTATACTACCACATTCCACTGCCTGGACCGAATATGGAAACCATATTTTAAAATAGCATAATACAAAATATGTGAGGTTCAAATTAAAAAATCCCATCATCTATAGAAGTCTCATAAATGTTAAAAATCTAAAGTTAAAAGTCTTTTCTGAGATCATTCCAATCATGTAAATATAATCCCCTATACTTTCAAAAAATACCACATAATATCCATTCAAATTGACAGGATATATATCACCATTTCTAATCATCATTGTGAGAAAATACTGGGCCAAAAGAAGACCAAAAGCCAGCAAGGCAATCTCCAAACTCTGCATCCCCATGTCTGATGCCAAAGAATTCTTCAGATCTCCAATTTTTTCCTGACCTGCTCACTGCAGCACAATTCTTCCTCTTGCACTGATTTTATTTCCTGAAAGTAGTTTTCCTGAGAAGGTATCTTATAACTCTGGGATCAAAAACTCTTGGGGTCTGCAAAGTAACTTCAAAATTACAGCTTCTTGTTCCAGTATCTGGGATCCACAGATGATCTTCTGTGCTCCTCAAAAGAAGCTGGGTCTCTCTCCAGCTCTGCTCTCTGTAGTACACTAGGTTCTGTTTGACTCCACTCCACTGCTGCTGCTGTTCTTTCTGCTCATCCCATAAGACTGACATCTTCAATATATTGGGTTTTTCTGTGATAAACAGTCTTGACTGCATTCCTCTTATATGCTCCCTTCATGGTGCCAAGCCTCAGCTGCACTGCATGAAACATTCATGCCTTAAAACCAGTGCCACCTCAGTGAGTCTTACCCAGGACTGAGTCAAACTGCACCACAAGGGACAAACTTGGTTCCCTCTGGAATACGACTTATTTCTCCTCTCAGAAAACAATTACCAGAAGATGTTACCTCAGTGGTGCTGGTTTCTTCTTCATCCCCACTAATTTTCTAACTACAGCCAACCACCATCAGTTGTCTCAGTCATCCCTTCTGTTCTTTCCCCTAAAAGCAGAGCCACATGGACAAAGCTCCTGAGTTCCTCTGCTGACTGGGGCTGGAATATTGCCCCTTCTATTACATCATCACCAGCTTTCTATTTTTCAACAACTTCACTGCCTAAGCTCGGCTGTCCTTGAACTTGCTCTGTAGATGAACCTTGAACTCAGAGATCTTCATGGCTCTGTCTTCTGAATGCTGGGTAATACGTGTGTAACACTTTGCCCATACCTAAACTTTTCCTTACTTAAAATGTGTTCTGTACCAGGAAGACTTGAATCAGAGATCTGCTTGATGTTTATCTGGAATTTAAGGAATATACCTCCATGCCTGTACTTAAGTATTTTATTTCAGATCTTAAAATGATAACCCAGAATAGTAACCACAATCCATCAATTGTCAACTTCACACATACTGGTAACTCTTGTGTCCACATGAAAACAACAACTAGGTAATAATAATGTCTAACACTGTACAGTTCTCCGTTGTCCAACTTCACATCCATGAGTTTAGGTGGATGGAATCTTGCCCTAATGTCACCATTCCTTTAATTCCATTTAATATCATTGATCACAGAATTTAGCTTCATTCAACTTCCTGGTTAGATTTTCTCTTTTGACCTAACATTTTATATTTTTTCTCTGTAAGATTACTATGCTTGCTCAAATCATCATGAGAATAAACATAGGTCAAAGGCTTTGCTGGCTTCACTGAGACTTCCTTTGTCAATGCAATGAACACTGACCTCTTTACCTTATCTTCAAGCACACTCTACAGACAAGGGCAAAAGGCAGCAACATTCTTCTGCAAAACATCATAAAAACTATATACAAAGTTCAAATCACCCTCAGTACATGTATGTTCCATATTCATACTAGGATGGCCAAGTAAGTTCCACTTAATGCATATACAGATCCAAAGTCTAAAAATCCACATTGCTCCATAAAACAAAACAAAAAAACCACAGTCAGTCCTATCATAGCAATACATAAGTCTAGGGTACCAACTTCTGTCTTAGAATTTCCATTGCTAAGAAGAGACATTGTAACCAAAGCAACTGTGTTAAAGGCAAATATTTAATTGGGCCTGGCTTGCACTTTCAAATGTTTAGTCCATTGCCATCATAGCAGGAATGTCAGCATGCCGGCAGCCATGAACTGGAGAAGGAGCTGAGAGTTCTGCATCTTCATGAGAAGGCATCCAGGAAGAGACTGTCTTCCAGCCAAGTGGTAGGAGGGTTTGTTTTGTACTGGCCTGAGCTCCAAAGACCACCACCATAGTAATTCAATTCCTTCAAAAAGGTAACCTCTCCCACAAGGGACATCTCTTAATATTCCCACTTCTTAGGGTCAAACAAATTTAGATCACCACAGTTTATTTCTATTATAAATTCTTTCATGCTTTTAAAAATGATTAGGACATGCAGAGGTTTCACATGTTGATTACTTTCAGATGGTTCCTCTCTCATATGTGTTCATTTCTGTATTCAGAAACCACAGTGGCACATAAACCATTTCCCGACTTTAGAACAATCAAAAGGTTTTTGCTCAGTTTGTGTTCTTTTATGTCTTTGGAGATGAAAGAGATATGCACAGCCTTATCACATTCATTACATCTGTAAGGTTTCTCAGAAGTGTATGTGCCTTCAAGTCTTTGGAGAGTACAGTGACATTCAAAGGCTTTATCACATTGACTACATTCATAAGGTTTCACTCTGCACATTTTCTTTTGTGTATTCAGAGATGACTGTGTCTTGGAAAGGCTTTACCTCATTCATGACATTCAGTTTCTCTCCAGTATGTGTTGTTTTATGATATTGGAGACCACTCTGACATGAAAAGGGCTTTACCACATTGATTACATTCATAAGGTTTCTTTCCAGTATGTGTTCTTTTATGTCTTTGGAGATGACTATGATTGGAAAAGGCTTTACTACACTAATTACATTCAAAAGGTTTCTCTCCAGTATGTGTTCTTTTATGATATTTGAGAGTACTAAGATCTGAAAAGGTTTTACCACATTGAGTATATCCATAAGGTTTCTCTCCAGTATGTATTCTTTTATGAGATTGGAGATGATTGGGCCTTGCAAAGGCTTTACCACATTGATTACATTAATAAGGCTTCTCTCCAGTATGTGTTCTTTTATGTCTTTGGAGATGACTGTGACATGAAAAGGCTTTACCACATTGATTACATTCAAAAGGTTTCTCGCCAGTATGTATTCTGGTATGAGATTGGAGATTCCCATGACATGAAAAGGCTTTACCACAATGATTACATTCATAAGGTTTCTCTCCAGTATGTGTTCTTTTATGTCTTTGGAGATGACTGCGTTGTGAAAAGGCTTTACCACATTGATTACATTCATAAGGTTTCTCTCCAGTATGTGTTCTTTTATGTTTTTGGAGAATACTGTGACATGAAAAGGCTTTACCACATTGATTACATTCATAAGGTTTCTCTCCAGTATGTGTTCTTTTATGTGTTTGGAGATGACTGCGTTGTGAAAAGGCTTTACCACATTGATTACATTCATAAGGTTTCTCTCCAGTATGTGTTCTTTTATGTCTTTGGAGAGTACTGTGGTCTGAAAAGGCTTTACCACATTGATTACATTCATAAGGTTTCTCTCCAGTATGTGTTCTTTTATGTCTTTGGATAGTACTGTGACATGAAAAGGCTTTACCACATTGATTACATTCATGAGGCTTCTCTCCAAGATGTGTACTTTTATGACTTTTGAGACTACTGTTTTGTGAAAAGGCTTTACCACATTGATCGCATTCATAAGGTTTCTCTCCAGTATGTGTTCTTTTATGTTTTTGGAGAGTACTGTGACATGAAAAGGCTTTACCACATTGATTACATTCATAAGGTTTCTCTCCAGTATGTGTTCTTTTATGTCTTTGGAGAGTACTGTGACATGAAAAGGCTTTACCACATTGATTACATTCATAAGGTTTCTCTCCAGTATGTGTTCTTTTATGATGTTTGAGAGTACTGTGGTCTGAAAAGGCTTTACCACATTGATTACATTCATAAGGTTTCTCTCCAATATATGTTCTTTTATGTTTTTGGAGACTACTGTGACATGAAAAAACTTTATCACATTGATTATGTTCATGTGGTTTCTCTCCAGTATGACTTCTTTCATGCCTGCAACAATAATGGGCACATGTGAAAGCTTTACCACATTCATTACCTGATCAATCATTTTACCAATATGAATAAATTTTGCAGTTGCTCTAATAATAAAGAACACTCAGATCTTAAGGTTTTATCACTTTGATGTTCATGGTTTCTATATTTCTATATGATGTATTTTACATGCCTGAAGATATCAGGGTATTAAAACACTGATTGTTTTCTTAGTTTTTCCTGTAGTGTTAATCACACCACAGCAGCACTGTGAGCCAGGACAAACAGAAGAATTTCCAAACTTCTAGTACCCATAGATATTTTCTGCAGTGTAACTTGGGGATGTCCCCAGTTATGTCAGAAAACCAATTACTTGCAAACACCTATCATATTCAGAAAGTCTGCCAAAGGCAGAATGCTACATATCTTCTCATTTTTTGGAGTAGAAAGAGGTATGTTGCTTCTTCTTTTTTTTTTTTTTTTTTTTTTTTTTTGGTTTTTTTGAGACAGGGTTTCTCTATGTAAGCCTGGCTGTCCTGGCACTCACTCTGTAGACCAGGCTGGCCTCGAACTCAGAAATCCGCCTGCCTCTGCCTCCCAAATGCTGGGATTAAAGGCGTGCACCACCACCGCCCGGTGGTATGTTGCTTCTTTCAACATCCCTATGCTCACAAGGTTTTATCCATCCTGACAATTGATATACCCATTAATGAAGAACAAGTGAAAGGTTTACATATTAAATTCACACCATTTGACATTTTGTTCTTTGTACACATGTGGTTTATGAATTAAGGTTTCTCCATGACTTTCTTCACTCTCACTAACTGACCACTCAATAAACTTAGAAATGTCACTAAAGGAATATGAGTATCACCAAATTTACCATGGACTATTTGCTTATTGGATGGCTTTGGATATATATTTATCACTACTCAATGTGAAACATCTAAATATTATGAGACTATTCATATTGGTAGTTCCACAGCAAAGCTCTAATTGACCTACAAATCAATTAAAGGTATCTCTTAAGGCATTGTTTCCATGTCTTCTTCATTAGAGGAATGCCGTAAAACATAAATCAAATAATTGATATTGAGGTACATGGCTTTGTGAGAATATTATAATCATAGCTATACTTTACAAACTGATTTTTACACACTTGCTTTAATTTAGTGCTTCCAGAACACATTAAAATTTCCTCACAGGCATATTTGTATCAGCTTGTACATGAAAACTACCTTTCACGCCTTCTAGAACTTTGACGCTGTTCTTCAATGTGACGATCTTCCCAACTGTAACCTAAAACACAGTTCCAGAAAGTGAATGATATAGTATTAGAAATTAGGTAAATGTAAGTTACTGTGAATTTTGACAGCACTGAACCTGATTTATTCATCTCAATCTTCCTTGTTCTCAATTGAAATAACAGAGGCTTATCAATAACCAAGAATCACTTGTTCCATTATTTTGAAAAGCAAAACAAAATTCACAGTGTTACCTATAGCAGTGAGGTTCTGGTAGGTCTCCAGCATCACATCTTTGTAGATATTCTTCTGGGAAGTATCCAGTAAATTCCACTCTTCTGCAGTGAAGTTCACATGCACATCATCATAAGTCACTGCTTCCTAAAATATTACACACATGTGTACAACACAAAACATGATTGTGACATCACTGTAAATAAATGGATACTTTCTAGACAATGTACTAATTTAATTATTGTGCCTCTTCCACTTATTTACTGAAACAGAACTTATAATCTAATTATTCTATCATTTTAAAAGGAAATTGAATGATAAGTTTCACCTCTGTTGCTTCTGATCCCTTTGAATAGGATAAAGCCTTGCAACAGAAATGGCAATTGGGAGGGATATACAGGGGGAAACAGATCAACAGTACTGAGCACACATCTGAAAAGCTGTATGAACAATTACTAACTACAACAATGATGGGCAAGCTGTGTGTATTTGCTCATGTCTTTAATCACATAGGTACAGGCAGGTGTATGTCATTGAGCTGGATTCTGACATGGTGTATGCATTGTTTGGCAGGACAGAAAAAGTTACATGTTAAGACCCTCACTCCCCTGTAAAAATCAACCAAATAACAAAAATGAGTGAGAGAACTCACGGTTCTTTACTGAGGTTCCTACAAAGAATTATAGGTTCACTGCAGTTATATATTCATCTTGCAAAAACATGAAGTGAACCAGTTTAAACAACAACATTAATAAATTTTACTAGAAGGGAATGCATGTTTAAACAGTTGAAAATGGACAGATGAAAATATTAGTAATGTTTCTGCTGATCAGAAATAAGGAAGATAGAGCAGGAAAGATAGCTCAGGAGTTGAAAGCTCTTGCTGTTCTTCCACAGAATGGTAGTCAATTTCTAGTATTTACGTTGGGATCAACAACTACCCATTTCTTCAAGATCAGGAGTTCTGAGGCCATCTTCTGACAACAGTAAAGATGAGGCACACATGATATTCATATTCATGCACCCAGGCATAATACACTTATTTATTCAAAAATTTCAGAACAAACACAAGAGTTAGGCAGAACAACATACACCTGGAATCCAATGGGTCTGAAGCCTCAGGCAGTATTGATATCATGAACATATGCCATCTGGAGAAATACAATATAATATATGTATTTCGTGAAATTTTAAAATTAAAGATGTGGATTAAGAGCTGCACAAAAGCTTGGGCCTATTTTACAAAAACATGTCAGGTGGCTTCTGTGGTTTCTATATCTACTGTCACCACAGGAAGGGCTTCACAGAGAAATTTAGTCTTGAAAACAATAAACAAAATATATAAAGTTAAAAAATAAAACCAGCAGGCTTGCAAAATAGCTTAACATTTAATGGCAAATGTTTATACTGTATCTTATGTGATTTAGAGACTGAGACCAAATGAGGACTGTATGGGAGCAGGAGAAGAAAGTGGAAGAATCCATTTCAACCACAACACAGTAGACACACAGAACAAAATCTGTCCTGTATAAAAGAAATGCTAGGGTAAAGCTGGAGCAGAGTGAGGGAATGACCAATGAAAACTTGACCAGCTGGAGACAAACCTTATGGACAAGCACAATCCATGACATTATTAGGGCTTCTCTGTTATGCTCCCACACAGGAGCCTTGCTTAATTGTCCATTCGGAGGCTCCACCCATCAACTGACTGAAATAGATGCGAAGAAAACCAGTCAAACATTGAATGGTCCTTGGGGATTGTTATAGAAGAGTTGGGGGAAGGATTGATGGCCCTGAAGAGGATAGGAACTCCTCCACAGGAAGAACAACAGTCTCAACTGACCTGGACCCTTGGGGACACTCAGAGACTGATCCACAAATGAAATAGCACACAAGTCTGAACTAACATCCCTGAAACATAAGTAGCAGATGTGCAGCTCAGTCTTCATGAGGGTCCTCCAACAATTGTAGCAGGGGCTGTCCCTAAAGCTGCTGCATATTTATGGAATCTGTTTCCTTGACTGCGCTACCAGGACTGGCCTCAATGTGAGAGGACACACTTAACCAATCAGAAACTAGATGCACCATGGTGTGGAGATACCCAGGGGCCCAACACCTACTTAAAGGAGAAACCAAGGATATTGGAGAGAGGGATTCTGTGCAGGCAGGGGACCTAGAGTAGGAACTTCACAAAATTCATAGCAATCTTATTTATAACAGCTTGAAACTAGCAGAATCCAGATGTCCCTCAACCAAAATATGGATATAGAAAATGTGGTTATTTTTAAAATTAAATATTAGTTTGCTATTAAATACAAGGACATCATGAATTTGGCAGATAAATGAATACAACTAGAAGCTATAATCCCAAGTGAGGTAACCCAAACCTAAAAGCATATGCATGTACGTACTCACTTACAAGTGAATAATAATCGTAAAATAAAGGAAACCCACACTGCGCTCCATAGACCCAAAGAAACAAAATAAGAAGGGAGGCCCAAATGAGCATGGTTGACTCTCACTCAGAAGTGGGAATAAAACAGTCATAGGAGGCAGATGGAAGAGAGAGAACTGGATGGGAGAGCAGATAAGAAAAGGATAGGAGGGTCAGGAACAGGTGTGATGAGAGAAAACAGAGGGCCAGAGGGCCAGAATATTGAGTTGAAATCTGCAGCTGGCAAGGGTGGAAGGGTGGAGGCATCTATAGATGTGCCAGAGACCACAAATTGGAGGGCACCAAGGAGTCTATGGAGGTGATTTTAGCTGAGATGCATAGCAGTGAGATATGAACCCTGAAGAGGCCACATCCTGCAGACAGGCAGGATCCCCAGTGCAGAGTTAAGGACACCAACCAAACCAAAAACTATTCCACCTAAAATTGGTCTCGTCTACAAGAAATGCAGGCACAAAGATAGAACAGAGACTGAGGGATTGACAAAATGTACCCTGTTGAACTTGATACCCATCCCAAAGGCAAGCACTAGTCCCTGACATTAGTAAAGATACTTTGTTATACTTGCAGACAGAAGTTCAGCATAATTGTCTTCTGAGAGTCTCCATCCAGCAGACTAAAACAGATGCAGAGACCCACAGCCTAACACTGGAGAGGGCTCAGGGAGACTTTGGAAGACTTGGGGAAATGATTGATGGCCTCCAAAGGAACAGGAGGTGAATAAGAAGACCATCAGAGTTAACTAACCTGGACCCTAGGAGATTCTCAGAGACTGAGCCACCCACCAAAGAGTATACACAGGATGAACAGAGGTCCCCAGTATATATGTACTACATGTGCTTCTCAGTCTTCACGTGGGTTCCCTGAACAACTGGAGTGGGGGGATGTCCCTTAAGGTGTTGCCTGTCTGTCCACACTGTTCCTCATACTTGGCTGGTCTGTCTAAACTCAGTAGGAGAGGATGTGCTTAACCCTGCAGAGACTTGTCATGCCATGACTGGGGGATACTCAAGTGGTCACCACACTCCCTGGGGAAAAAGAGGAGTCAGGTATGAGGTACTGTGGAAGATGGACTGGGGAGGGGGTAGTAACTGAGATATAATGGAATATATAAATAAATGGGAAAAGAGAACAATGCATATAAATAAAATAAAAATATAGAAATCAGCATTAGCTTTAAATTTAGCCCTACTCAATACAACCTTCCATCTTATGACAGCTCCAAGTTCAAAACTACAGTCACATATGAACTGGATAGATGGTATTTCAGGAGGTGGGAAATGAGGTCTTTGTCTTTCCACCCTGTAAAACAAGTTAGGTAGAGCCTGATTTTTCCCTGGATGCTGTCTCGAAGAGCTCTCTGTCATGGATTAGTCAATAGGGCTAGAAAGATTTAACCCAAGGTGTGGGGCTAGTAACTAAATCGATTAGGATGGATTCTGTCTCATTTCCTCAGAGAATAACAAATTGCAACACACAAAATGGATAGCCTCAAGGGGGCAGTACAGCATATGCCAACCTTTGTACAGAGGAGAAAATAAAGATAGGAAGGTAGTTGTGAGCCATGTAGCAAGTTTCTAACATCCCCAGAAATTAAGACCATGGACACACCATCCCGTACACCAGGCTTTGAATCTTCTTCCAAGCCCTTTGTGGCTTCAACTCTCCAGTGCATCCACTATACTGTGCTGCCACATTCACTTTAGTCATCTCCCTCCACAGATACTAAAAAAAAAAAAATCCAAAAACCAAAGCACACAGACAAAAATCTGACAGACAAGGAACTGACACAAAGAACAATAATAACACATTTGTTACTTTTTTTTGTTTTTGTTTTTGTTTTTTTCTTTTCGAGACCAGGTTCCTCTTTGTAGCCCCGGCTGTCCCAAAACAAACTCTGTAGACCAGGCTGGCATCAAACCTAGAAATTCACCTGCCTCTGCCTCCCAAGGGCTGGGATTAAAGGCGTGCACCACCACTGCTCAGCAACAATGACACATCTTAACAGGCAGCCTTTCAATCCTTCAGTTGGGATTTCTGAATGCTTTGGGGTTCCAGTCAATGCACCAAGA
This sequence comes from Arvicanthis niloticus, assembly GCF_011762505.2. Taxonomy (NCBI): domain Eukaryota; kingdom Metazoa; phylum Chordata; class Mammalia; order Rodentia; family Muridae; genus Arvicanthis; species Arvicanthis niloticus. The sequence continues at coordinate 1,988,060 of NC_133431.1, forward strand.
TGTTGTGCCCAAGTTAATGGCACCCCAGAGACCACCAAGAACCTATTGCAATGCTGATTCACAAAGGTCTGTACTATGAGCTCAGTAACAAGAATTCACACCAGTCAATCTCACATCAGGTCCAAATTGAGAGACCAAGTCTAAGGGTCCTGAGTATTTATAGTAGTTACAGCAAGATTGGGCATTAACATACAGGTCAGCAACTTAATTTTTTTTTAGAAATGTCATGTCTGGCATAATTGGCAAGAACAAAACAGGGCACAAAACCATCTGACAACTGTAATGGGTAGGCTAACCTATTTTTTCCTCTTTAAGATTTATTAACCTATATGTAGCTAAACCTTGCTGTTGTACCTTGACTGGCTGTTGATAAGAGGGTTTTGTCATAGGATGTCTGCTCAAGTGGACTTTGTGCAATCTCAAAAACAGAGTTGGTTGGACTTCACAAACTCATCTTTTTGACTAAGCCCCTTATTATCAAAAGATACTACTGTTTACCTGCAAGCCATGCCTGACAGTAGAACAGGTACTTTATCCAAAGACCTACCTCACTGTCTGTTACTGCAAACCCTAATATCAGTTGCCCTTACAACTGGCACAGAAAACCAGTGGTCATCAACATTGGAAAAGAATACTAGTGGAAATTACTTTTCCCCCTGTGCATGCCTCTAAAGATACTGCAGACGAACCCCACTTGCCCTTTCTTTCCTGCCTCATCATTGTATCATACCCCCACTTGGGCAGATAGTTCCTGTTCACCCACATGTCATGCCAGAAAGGACACAAGGTAAACTTTCCATAGATCTACCACAATATTTCTTATCCCAAATGCAATTTTCACAATTTTACTGTACTAAACACCAGAAGCAGCCTAACCTTGCTAATGACAAAGTCTCCTTGTAGATTACTAAGTACATCTCTTCCTGCCCAAATCTTCTCCCAACTTTCAACATTAGCAAGCATTCCCTCTGGAACATAACAAACAAACAGGTCAGTAAAAGAGGCAGCACTCAGTCAAGGCTCTCTGCAAATCCATACATTAAGTAGTAACCCAGGAACAAAACTGCCACCCAAAGAAGATAAATCCAACATCAGTAACCAAATCAATAGTCACTTTAAACCTAGAGGCCTAGACACCAGCATTGGAATATAATAAATAACCATCAGGAAAATATGTCAGCAAAAAATCCAAGCTATCCTATTACAGCAGGTCCTGAGAAATTAAAAAATGCAACAGATATGGTACAAAAGAGGTTGTTTGGGGGCAGGGAGATGAGTGAGAATCTGGGGAAGGGATAGAGATGCACAAGAGGACCAGGCAGACAGACAGGGAGCAGAGAGACATGAGATCATAGAAAGAGAATAGAGAGGGGCATGTGAAGAGAACAGAGACAGGGAACAAACAGAGCGAGGTGTATAGCTGGTGGTCCATGTATATAAAGCACACCTGACAACAGCAGCAGGTGATGGAGGCAGGGAATGACTTAAGCAGTTGATAAGTCCCTGAGAGCAGAGCATTGAAATTGCCTGTGCACTGACAACTACAGAGACAAGGTTCACCCACAGAACAGGAAAGGAAGACAGAGTCTCAGGCATTAAAGATGAATACAACTATGGATACATCATCCGAAAATGTGGATTTTAAACATTTTTCTGGCCCTATACAACCAGGAATTCTGCAACATGTGAGAAGGGAAAAACTACAGATGACTGGAATAGAGAAAGGTGACTATCAGCCCAAAGGTCTAGAAAATATTTTCAATGAAATCATAAAGAAAATATTTTGTAAACTAAAAAAAATGCCTGTTAATGTACAAGAAGCATCCAAAACACCCAAGAGACTGGAGAGGAAAAAAGTCCCTTTACCACATCATAATCAAACACTAAATGTAAAAAAATAAAGCAATAGAAAAACCTGTAATAAAGAAAATTAACAAGTTGGGTGGTGATGGTGCAAGCCTTTAACCCTAGCACTTCAGAGGCAGAGGAAGGCGGATTTCTGAGTTCAAGGCCAGCCTGGTCGACAGAGTGAATTCTAGGACAGCCAGGACTACACAGAGAAACCCTATCTCAAAAAACAAACAAACAAACAAACAAACTAAACAAAAAAAAACCAAAAAACCAAAAAAACAAAACAATCAACAAAAACTAAACAAAACAAAAACAAGTAATGTATGAGAGCAGATCTGTTAGATTTATGCCTGACTTCTTAAAAACAGGTTTTGTTTGTTTGTTTTTCTGAGACATGGTTTGTCTGTGTAGCCCTGGCTGTCCTGAAACTCACTCTGTAGACCAGGCTGGCCTTGAACTCTGAAATCCCCCTGCCTCTGCCTCCCAAGTTCTGGGATTAAAGGCATGAGTCACCACTGCCCAACTATACCTGTCTTCTTAATGTATACTATAAAAGACAAAAGAATTTGGACCCATGTGCTACAGAGTCAGAGAAACCACCCGTGTTTCTACAGGAAAGCAACTGATGCTTTGGGCAGATTCAGAATCAGCCATGACAGTGAAGTTGCTCAGAGGTCACCTCCTGATCTAATAAGTGAGGAGCATCACCAGGGACCTCACAGGTGGTCACATCTGGCTGATGCTTTCCATGCAGCCCCAGAGAGGACCCAGCACCCCAGCTCCGACTGCTCAGCCGCCTGCCCCTACCCATTGAGGGCAGTGATCCTGTGCTCACCATGACTCGATTTCAGGGCCTCCCTGAGATCTCCACACAGCACCCACAGCAGAGCTCAGAGCAGGGCACAGATGACCATTCAAGCCTGCACAACAAACTCGAACTTGAAGAATGGCACCCGGAAGAACCCTCCTTCTTGTCTGATTGGCAGGTCTGCCTGGGAGCCTTGATTGGCCAGTGAGTCTTACCACTCCTCAAGGTTAAATTGTGCTTCCAGACCAAGGTCAGACCTTTTCCAGAGCTCAGGAGTGGTTTGCACTCCATCAGCATTTGTTTCTGTCTTCAAAGAGGAATCTCACCCCACCCAGACCTGCGGGAGAACCCAGCATGCCAGCTCTGGCTGTTCAGCCTCCTGGTCCTCCCCTCTGAGAGCAATGATCCTGTACCTACCAGGACCTGACTCCAGACCTTACCTGAGCTTTCCTCACAGCATTTGCCTTCTTCTTCCTGTAATCAAGGTGAACAGCTTCCATAGCCCAGTACTCAGTGTGCCATGGAGGTATCAATCTGACCCACAGGAGGAAGAATATCCTGGTTATTTCTTAGCATTCTATCTAAACTCCACCCGAGTTACTTGTCAACAGCTAGGTATTCTCCTTTCTGCAATTACGTGGCAATAGCCACATAGATCTGGCCCACTATAAAGGTGGCTGCTTGCCCCTTCCTCTCTCTGTTGATATCTTGATCACTCTTTTTCTTGCCCTCTTATGTTCATTAATTCCCCAGTCTCTCCCATTCCCTTCCCACCTCTCTCTCCACATGCTTATGCCCGGCCTCTACTTCTCTACTTTCTGCCTCTCTCTGCCTTTCTCTGCCTCTTAACTCCCCTCCCCATGTCCTAAATAAACTATATTCTATACTGTACTGTCTTGTGGCTGGTCCCTTAGGGAGAAGAGATACCTCAGCCTGAGGCATGAGTCTGCTGAGACATCCCTTTACTCCACACCTCCCCTCCACACACATAGAACACATTCTGTCTCTCTTAAATCTGTGGGGGGCTGGATACCTGGCTGTCATCAGATAACTCTGAGGTAGAATTTTAGACAGAATGCTAACACCATTAACACTAGAGAGGAGTTTTAGGAAACAAGAGACTTATTTTGTGGCTTCATGCTGGGCTTAGGGAAACTGCAGCTTCCTTTCACCAGATGACCGATATCAATCAACTCTAAAGAAAAGCCAGAATAATAAGGGAAACACAGTTGAGCACTATTGGTAGCCAACACATCTTCATCAATGGAAAAGTGAAGAAAAACCACAGTTGTATTAGTAGAGGTTCTGTAGATAAACATATCTCAAATCATAGAGAGAATGAATCTTTCTAAGTATGTAAAAAGGGGATTTAATAGAATGCCACAATAAATAAATAAATTCTCACTCCCGATATTCTTTTTGTCATATATAGATGTATCTCAATATCCCAGATGAAAAAAAAAAGCCCCTTGCTTACTTCAGCATGCCAGGGTCTGCATACAGCTGAGGAAAACTGAACAACCTTATTAAATACTAAGGCCAAATCTAAAAGCTATATTTACCAAATATAGAAGACCATCTAACGATCTAAGAGTACTTCTCACTAATAAGCTGTGTCCTTCACTACACTAACCATGCCTGCTCCCTGATTTAAATGTGATGTAGGAGCAGCAGGTACCTGCTCTTCATGCAGTCTGATGAAGCAAACAGCTGCCTCAAGTTATATCCTTTTGTGAAGGGCTATGGAATATTGTCCAACTCATAATAGATGCACACTTCACCTTATAAAACATAACCCATGTTAATAATGATGCTAGGAGTATTTCCTCAAAATTTAATTCTTCATATATTACACAAGGTTGTAATAGAAGAGAATCAGTGGTTGAATATGAACTTGTAATGGGTTGTCCAAAATTCCTCAATATTTTTTTACCAAACTGCTGGCCTTATGTATCCGCCTGTGGCCATGAATCATCTGGGTCCACCTGAAAGTGGGGCTGGGAATGAAAGGGGACGGAGGGTGAGAAGAGATGAAGCCAAGACAAAGTTCTCTGATCAAGGCTCCAAACTTTAATGTTCACCTCTCAATTTAAAGGGGGAGGCCCAACCCCACACCCCTACATCAGCTGAAGATGGGTGGGATAATCTAAAATCCATTCTTGAGATATCTCAAGGCAAGCCCAGGGGCAGTTCTGCTTCTGTGTTCTGTGAAGCTAAGGTGGGTAAATCCACCTAGATCCTATCACTTGGTCTGTTGTGGGAAACAAGGTCTCTCAGGCCTGCTCATGGCTGGGGAAGGGCACAGCCTTACAAGAAGGCCAAAAATATCAGTCTTCTAACACCCAATACAAAGCATGACATTGGTTTTTAGGTGGTACTCTTGCCTGCTTTCTCCCTATAATATGCATAATACTGCCCTAATTATGTTCTTAACTACATCCTTAATCAAAATTATGATGGTTCTTACAGTCTGGCTTTTGTGTATTGTGGACGTTAATTGACTCACATAACAGAATACTTCCATGTGTGCTGCCTTCCATGACTGTCTTATTTGGAGAATCTTTGTCACCTCTTTTGTTTGATTTTGTCCCCTTAGAAGGACTCTTCTCTGAGGCACCATAACTGCTGCTCTTTCTATATCACCCCTTTGGTCAGTTTAACAATCTAGAAGGATCCATTTTACAAACACCAAAAAGGACAGATATCCCCTCAAAGGTGACTGCAGTGCCAGCCCACTCATATTCATCTTGTCACAGCATCACCAGAGATGGATTCATGGAAAGACAGGAGAATTTGTGAGAAACCTGAAGACTGGGAAAGGCTAAAAACTACATGACTGGCATAATTAGCAGGAACCAATCAAGGGGGCAAAACCATCTGACAACCATGATGGGTATACTAACTTTTTTTCCTCTGTAAGGTGTATTAGTTATCGATACGTAGCTTAACTCTGCAGTTGTACCTTGACTGGCTGTTTACAAGATGGGTTGTCATAGGATGTTTGCTCAAATGGACTTCATTCACTCTCTAAAACAGAATTGATTGGGCTTTACAAACCCATCTTTTGTGCCTGAGGTCCTTATTATTGAAAGATGCTCCTGTTCAACCACAAGCCATGTATGGCAGTAGAAAAGGTACTTTGTCCAAAGACCTACCTCATTATCTGTTACTGCAGATCCTAATATCAGTTGCACTTACTCTGAGACAGAATACTAGTGGAAGTTGCCTGTCCCCCTGTGCATGCCACTTATAGATAAGATAGACAATGCCCACCTGCCCTTCCTTTCCTGCCTCATTCCTGTGTCTCAGCCCCACTTGGGCAGACAGTCCCTGTTCAACCACATGCTTTACCTGCCAGGACACAAGGTAAGCTTTCTATAGATCTACCACACTGTCTGTTATCCCAGATGCAATGATCACAGTTTCCCCTAGCACTGTACTAAACACCAGAGGCAGCTTTACCTCTGTCCTGACTATGTCTGCCTGTGGATGCTAAGATCATCTCTTCCTGCCCACCTCTTCTCCCTGTTCCCAACATTACCCAGCATTTCCTCTTGAGGATACCCACCAAACAGGCCAGTAAAAAAGGCAAAACTCAAGCAAATTTTTCTGTAAATCCAGACATCAAACAGTAACCCAGGAACAAAATTTCTACCCAAGCAAAACAAATCCAGAAATCAGTACCTAAATCAAAAATCACTTCAAACCCAGGGGAATAGACACCAGCATAGGAATATAATAAATAATAACCGGGAAAACATATCACCAAAAAGCTATCCTAACACAGCAGGTCCTGAGAAATAAAAACATGCAACAGATATGGTACAAAAGATGTTGTTTAGCCTGGTGGTGGTGGCACACACCATTAATCCCAGCACTTGGGCAGCAGAGGCAGGGGGATTTCTGAGTTCAAGGCCAGCCTGGTCTAAAGAGTGAGTTCCAGGACAGCCAGGCTTACATTGAGAAACCCTGTCTCAAAAAACAAAAAAAAAAAAAAAAAAAAAAAAAAAAGACATTGTTTGGAAGAAGGGAGATGAGTGAGAACCTGGAGAAGGCATTGAGGCAGGAAAGAGGACCTGCAGACAGGCAGACAGGCAGACAGACAGGGAGAAGAGAGAGAGAGAGACCTGAGAGTAAAAAAAGAGAATAGAGATGGGCATGTGCAGAGAACAGAGACAGGGAACAAACATAGATAGCAGCTGTAGCTGGTTTTCCATGTATATAACAAGCACATGTGACAACAATAGCAGGTGATGGAGGCAGGAAATGACTTAAGCAGTTGCTAAGTCCCTAAGAGCAGAGCATTGAAATTGCCTGTGAACTGACAACTACAGAGATAAGGTTCACCCAGGGAACAGGAAAGGAAGAGAGAGTCTCAGATATTAAGGATGAATAAAACAAAATGGATACATCAGTCAAAAAGTGTGGATACTAAAAGTTTCCTGGCAATAAGCAACCAGGAATTCTTCAGCATGTGAGAAGGCAAAAACTACAGATAAATGAAAAAGAAGAATTTCAGCCCAAAAGTCTAGAAAATATTTTCAATGAAATCATAAAGAAAAAATTTCCTAAACCAAAGAGTATGCCTGTTAATGTACAAGAAGCATCCAAAAAACTCAACAGATTGGAGAAAAAAAGTTCCTTAACCATATAATAATCAAACACTAAACATAAAAAATAAAGCAATATAAAAAAACTACAACAGAAAAAAATTAACAAAAACTAAACAAAACAAAAACAAGTAATGTATAGAAACTGATCTATTAGATTTATGCCTGTCTTCTTAAAAACAGGTTTTGTTTGTTCATTTGATTGTTTGTTTGTTTTTTTTTTGAGACAGGGTTTCTCTCTGTAGCCCTGGCTGTCCTGGAACTCACTCTGTAGACCAGGCTGGGTTCAAACTCAGAAATCCACCTGCCTCTGCCTCTGCCTTCCAAGTGCTGCGATTAAAGGCATGAGCCACCACTGCCCAGCTATGCCTGTCTTCTTAATGTATTCTACAAAAGACAAAATAGTTTGGACACGTGTACTGCAGAGTCAGAGAAATCACACATTTCTACAAGAAAGCAACTGGTCCAAATGTTTTGTGCAGATTCAGAATCAGCCATGACAGTGATGTTACTCAGAGGTCACCTCCTGATCACCAGGGACCTCACAGGTGGTCACATCTGGCTGATCCTTCCCATGCAGCCCCAGAGAAGACCCAGCACCCCAGCTCCCACTGCTCAGCCACCTGCCCCTACCCAATGTGGGCAGTGATCCTGTGCTCACCATGACTCGATTTCAGAGCTTCCCTGAGGTCTCCACACAGCACCAACAGCAGAGCTCAGAGCAAGGCACAGACGACCATTCAAGCCTACACAGGCCCAGTGAACATTCAGAATGGCACCCGGAAGAACACACCTCCTTGTCTGATTGGCAGGTCTGCCTGAAAGCCTCGATTGGCCAGTGTGTCTTACCACTCCTGAAGGTTAAAGTGTGCTTCCCATGCAGGGCCAGACCTTTTCCAAATCTTAGAAGTTTGTACTCCATTAGCATGTATACATATCCTTTAGAAGGAATCTCACCCCACCCTGCCCTGGGGAAGAACCCAGCATTCCAGCTCTGGCTGTTCAGCCTCCTGCTCCTCCCATCTGAGAGCAATGATCCTGCACCTACCAGGACCTGACTCCAGACCTTACCTGAGCTTTCCTCACAGTACTTGCCTTCTTCTTCCTGTAATCAAGGTGAACACCTTCCATAGCCCAGTACTCAGTGTGCAGTAGAGGTGTCAATCTGACCCACAAGAGGAAGGATATCCTGGTTATTTCTTAGCATTCTGTCTAAACTCCACCATAATTTCCTGGCAACTGCCAGGTAAGCTCCCCCCCCCATGTTTACCTGGAAACAGCCAGATAGGCCTGACCCACTGGAAATGTAGTTACTTGCCCCTTCCTCTCTTTTGATCTCTTGCCCTTTTGTTCTCTCTTTCTCTGGCCCTCTTGGGCTCTTCCCTTCCCCATTCTCTCTCCACATGCTCATGCCTGGCCTCTACTTCTCTACTCTGCCACTCTCTGCTTTTCTATGGCTCTACTACCCTCTTAACTCTCCTCCCCATGTCCTAGATAAACTATATTCTATTCTATACAGTCTTGTGGCCAGTTGCTCCTGGGGAAGAGCTGTCTCAGTGTGAGGCATGGTCCCTCCAGGGGAAGAAATATCTCAGCAGGAGGCATGAGCCTGCTGAGACAACCCCTTCACCCACACCTCCCCTCACACCCATAGAACATATTCCATCTGTCTTTAAAGAGAGGTAACTATGGGGAGGAGGATACCTGGCTGTCATCAGATAACTGTGAGGTAGAGTTTTAGACAGAATGCTAACACCATTAACACTAAAGAGGGATTTTAGGAAACAAGAGACTTATTTTGTGGCTTCATGCTGGGCTCAGGGAAACTGCAGCTCCCTTGCACCAGATGACAGGTATCAGTCAACCCTGAAGAAAAGCCAGAGACATAAGGGAAAAACAGTTGAGCACTATTGGTAGCCAGCATATTTTCATTAGTAGAAAAGTGGAGAAAAAACAACAGTTCTATTAGTACACATTCTGTAGATAAACATAGCTCAAATCATAGAGAGAATGAATCTTTGTATATAGAAAGATTATTTAATAGAATGTCCCAGTAAAGGCTGTTGGACAAGGTAAATTAGAAAATCAAGGGCTGGTTGATTTTATGCTGCAGGATATTACACCTGATCTTTAGTGTATACCAGAATTCTGAAGAGATAAGTGCTTACTAATACCAGTTTTAAAACACAAATAAACAAACAAATCACCTTTGCTTTGTAAAAAAAAAAAAAGCTGGGCAAGTACAAAAAACAAAACACCACCCTGTTCAATGTTTTTTTATATATGTGGGTTGTCAAAAGAATCTGTAGCCCAGATTAAAGGTGGATCTGAACATCTCAAAAGAGCAGGATTAATAAAGGGTTTTTCACTTGTGAAGTTGTAATTCAGAAATATGCCACACAGCAAGCAGGGTTTGAGTTAGGGTTAGGGGATTAGACAGTTGTGGTTAGGATTAGAATAAGGGTTTGTAGAATTAGGTTTAAGAGGTTAGGAAATTAAGAGGTGAGGGTTAGGATAGGGTTAGGCTCAGCGTTAAGGTTAAGGTGGCCACCATTATTCTTGATGGTCCCCCTGAATGAATATTAATCCCTATTACACAAAGAAGAAATATCAGGCCTACAAGGTATTCATTTCATATCTTAATGGTTTGTTTTATTCTTATTCTGATAGCTTCTCTCTTACTTAGAGAAAGGTTTCTCAAAAGAACCTAAAGTTTTCCCAGCCATTTGCCTCTAAAACTAGCATACTAACAAAGGAAGCAAAAACTTTGATATTCACAGAACCCCACAGATAATCAAATGATAAGTTGCCAAGAGCCAGACAGCCTGCTGCCAGCAAAGAACACTTATCCTACCCTATGCTCGGTCTTACTGTCAGCTATTACTGCAGTTAATTTTCCTCTGAGATAAAATGCCCTCAGTACTCTTCTGCTCTAGACATGTCTGGATTACTTTCTGCCCAACCTAAAAATATGCTTACTAAAGATTTCTATGTGAAGGTTTCACTTGACAATGAAAATTCTGAAAAAGGAATCCCAGATAAGCAATAAACACAAGTTCATGGCTTATTAAAAATTACCATTTTATTACTTATGTATAAACTATACACATAAGATCATGGTTTGTTATTCACATCATGTACTTCATAGCAAATGATTTACAAGTAAATTAAACTTCTTAACTTGACCCTAGTTCATATTGTTTCATGTTTCATTCCTAAAAATATAATGCATGTTCCTAACCAGAAAAGAACAAATGGCTGTGATAGTGTAGACCACACAACCCACATTCTGTATCATTTGACATAGAGGAAAACAAAAAATCAAATGTGATTGGGAGAAAAATATAGCTGTAACTTGGCACGGGACTTTGTGGTTTTGACTTTTGGAAGCTATTTAACTTTCTGGCTCGTGGTGGGGCCGAGGCTGGGGTATTGCAGCTAAGTTTCTGAGTATAATTTTGTGGCCCTGATTTATTAGCAGTGATTTGATTACAATGAATTTTTATGATTTGCCTTGTCCTGTGGTTGAGTTGTGTTGGATCTCAGTGGACAACATGATGTAAAGGCTTTAGCACAGTATGTAACCACTGTCCACTATGAATAGTTTCATAATGATGATGACTACAGAGGTGTGCAAAGTCTTCATTATACTGAACGTGTCCATTAAGACTCTGTGGGTGTGTCCTGAGTCACAGAGGGTGTGTTTAAGACTCACAGGCGTGTCCTGAGACACAGGGTGCATGGTTAGCACTCAGGAGGAAAGTCCAGAGTCACAGGGGGCATGCTTAATACTCAGGGGCATGTCCTGAGTCACAGGAGGCATGCATAAGACTCAGGGGGCTGTGTCCTGAGACACAGGGTGCATGCTTAGACTCTAGCACATATTCTTTCATGATAATGAAGACTAGAGAATTGTGCAAATGCTTGACCATATTAAATACACTCACAGGGTTCCTGTCTTAGTGTTTCCATTGCTATGAAGAGAAATCATGAACAAGGCAACTTCTATAAAAGCAACAGTTTAGTTGGGACTGGCTTACAGTTTCAGAGATTTATACCTATTTTGTCATAGCAGGAAGTAAGGCAGGCATGAAAGAAAACATGATGCTGGTGAAGAAAATGAGAGTTCTGCATCTTGATCCAAAGGCATCCAGAAAGAGACTGTCTGCCAGGGAGCTAGTAGGAGGGCCCATTCTGCAGCGTCTGGAACTTCAAAGCCTTCAGTGATGCCGTTCCTCCAAGGCCATATCTTATAATAACTTCCTCCCACTCCCTGAGCCAAGCATATTTATACTACCACATTTTACTGCCTGCCCCCCTTATGATTGTGTATACACATGATTGTACGGAGACCATAGTTAAAAATAGTATAATATAAAATATGTGAGGTTCAAATTTAAAAGTCCCTATCATGTATAGAAGTCTCATAAATGTTAAAATTCCAAAGTTCAAAGTCTCTTCTGAGATCATTTCAATCATGTAACCATGATCTCCTATACTTTCAAAAAAATAGCACATAATATCCATCCAAATTTACAGGACATAGGTCACCATTCCTAATCACCATTTTGAAGAAATACTGTGCCAAAAGAAGACCAAAAGCCAGCAAGGAAATCTCCAAACTCTGCATCCCCAAGTCTGATGTCAAAGTGTTCTTCAGATCTCCAACTCCTTTCTTCCCTGCTCACTGCAGCACAATTCTTCCTCTATGGCTGATTATATTTCCTGAAAGTAGTTTTCCTGAGAAGGTATCCCACAGCTCAGGAATCTAAAACTCTTGGGGTCTCCAAAGTAACTTCAAAATTACAGCTTCTTGTTCCAGTATCTGGGATCCACAGGTCATCTTCTGCCCTCCTCAAAAGAAGCTGGGTCTCTCTCCAGCTCTTCCCTCTATAGGACACTAGGTTCTGCTTGACTCCACTCAACTGCTGCTGCTGTTCTTTCTGCTCATCCCACAGGACTGACATCTTCAATATATCAGGTACTTCCATGACAAACAGTCTTCATTGCGTTCCTCTCATGGTCCCTTCATGGTGCCAAGCCTTATCTGCACTGCAAGAAACATCCATGCCTTAAAACCTGTGCCACCTGGGTGAGTCTTACCCAGGACTGAGTCAAGCTACACCACAAGGGACAACCTTGGCTACCTCTGGAATACAACTTCTTCCTCCTCTTTGAAAACACCAGAAGATTTCACCTCAGTGATGCTTGTTTCTTTTTCATCCCCACTAATTTTTAACTACAGCCAACCAGCATCAATTGTCTCAGTCGTCCCTTCTATTCTTGCATCTAAAAGCAGAGCCACATGGACAAAACAGCTGAGTTCCTCTGATTGCTGGGGCTGGAACATGGCCCCTTCGATTACATCATCACCAGCTTTCTATTTTTCAACAACTTCACTGCCTAAGCTCAGCTGTCCTTGAACTTGCTCTGTAGATGAACCTTGAACTCAGATCTGCATGACTCTGTCTCATGAATGCTGGGTAATACGTGTGTAACACTTTGCCCATACCTAAGCTTTTAATTACCAAAAACTTGTTCTGTACCAGAATGGCTTGAATCAGAGATCTGCTTGATGTTCATCTTCTGGGATTTAAGGTGTTTACCACCATGCCTGGACCTAAGTATATCCTATATCCTTTTAGATTTTAAATTGAAAACCCAGTATAGTAATCACAATTCATCAATTGTCAATCTGACACATACTTGTATCTCCTTATGTCCACATAAAAACAATAAACCAGTTAATAGTAATGCCTAACATTATACAGTTGTCATCCATACAACTTCTCATCCATATGTTTAGGTGGATGGAATCCTTCCATTATATCACCATTTCTTTAATACCATTGTGTATCTTTGATCACAGGATTTAGCTTCATTCAACTTCCTGGTGAAATTTTCTTTTTGAAGCTAACATTTCATATTTTTCCTTTCTAAGGTTTCTAAGCATGATCAAAACAATCACCATGAGAGTAAACACAGGCCAAAAACTATGCTTGGCTTTTCTGAGACTTCCTTTGTCAATGCAATTAACAAAATAAACCTCTTTACCTTCAGATGAGAGCAAAAGACAGCAACATTCTTCAGCAAAACATTATAAAAACTACATATAAAGTTCAAACTACACTTAGTACATATGTGTTCTACTAGCATGGCCCATGAAGTTCCACTTAATGCATGTACAAACCCAAAGTCTAAAAATCCACATTGCTTCCAACAAAAGCATGGTCAGGCCTACCAATAAGAATACTTAAGTCTGGGGTACCAACTTCTGTCTCAGATAGAATTTCCGTTGCTAAGAAGAGACACTGTGACCAAGGCAACTGTTTTAAAGGCAAATAGTCAATTAGGTCTGTCTTACACTTTCAAATGTTTAGTTCATTACCAACATAGAAAGAAGAATGTCAGCATGCAGGCAGCCATGGTGTTGGAGAAGGAACTGAGAGTTCTGCATTTTCATGAAAAGACAGTCAGGAAGAGACTGTGTTCCAGCAAAATAGTAGGAGACTCTATTTTGTACTGGCTGGAGCTCCAAAGACCCCCACTCTAGGAATTCACTTCTTTCAAAACAGTAACATCTAACTAGGCCAAACATACTAATATTGTCACTTCTTAGGGACAAACATGTTCAAATCACCACAGTTTATTCCTACTATGAATTCTTTCATGCATTTAAATACGATTAGGACATGCAGACGCTTTACCACATTGATTACTTTCAGAAGGTTTCTCTCCAGTATGTGTTGATGTTTGTATTCAGAGAATACTGTGGCATATAAAGGATTTTCCAACTTGAGAACATTCACAAGATTTCTGTCCAATTTGTGGTCTTTTATGTCTTTGGAGTCTATAGTGATGAGCACAGGCTTCTCCACGTCTGTTATATTCATAAGGTTTCTCTAAAAAGTGTGTTACTTGGAGTATTTGGAGAGTACATTGTCATGCAAAGACTGTACCTCATTCATGGCATTCATGCAGTTTCTCTACAGTATGTGTTCTTTTATGTATCTGGCGATGCCTGTGACGTGCAAGGGCTTAGCACCTTGATGACACTGAGTCACTCTCTTGAATGTGCTCTATTATGTAATCACAGATAAAAGTGAATTGTCAGTTTTTCCACAGTGATTACATTAATGAGGCTTCTCTCCAGTGTGATTTCTTTGTGTATGTGTAAAGAACTCTGACATGCAAAGGCTTTACCACATTGTTAATACTCAAGCAGGTTTCTCTCTGGTACGTGATCTCTCCTGTCACTGCAGATGATTGTGACTTGCAAATGCTTTACAACACTGATTACATTCATGAGATTTCTCTCCTGTACCTGTTCTTTTATAATAATGGAGATGCTAACGTTGTGAAAAGTCTTTACCATGTTGATCACATTCATGAGGTTTCTTCCAATATGGGATCTTTTATGTTTTCAAGATTAGTGGGACATGCAAAGGCTTTAGCACAATGATTACATTCATAGTTCTATCCAATATGGTTTTTTTATGGTTTTGGGAAAAATCCTTATGAAAAGGCTTTTACCACACGGATTACATTCACAGGTTTGTTTCCAGTATGGGTTCTTTTATGGTTTTAGAGACAAAAACATTGTGAAAAGGCTTTTACTATATTAATTACATTCATAAAGTTTCTCTCCAGTATGTGATCATTTAGGTCTTTGGAACCATTTTACTTATAAATGGGTTTTTCCCCATTGATTACATAACTAAGGTTTCTCTCTGGTATGTGTTCTTTTATGATGTTGGAGATGACTTTGTTGTGTAAAGCCTTTACCACATTGATTACATTCATAAGGTTTCTCTCTGGTATGTGTTCTTTTATGATATTGGAGATGACTGTGACTTGAAAAGGCTTTACTACTTTTGTTACATTCATAAGGTTTCTCTCCAGTATAACTTTTTTCATGTCTGCAACAATAATGGACACATGTGAAACTTTTACCACATTCATTAGCCTGGTCAATCCTTTTACAAATATGAATATATTTTATGGTTGGTCTAATAACAAAGAACACTCAGATCTTAAGGTTTTATCACTTTGATGTTCATGGTTGTACTTGCTCACTGTGGGTTGTTTTACCTCTTTGAATATACCTGTGATGGTAAGAGCACTTATTACATGGCTCACATTTATAACATCTTTTTTTCTATATGAGATTTCTATATGACGTATTTCACATGTCAAAAGAAATATGGGACAACTCAGAGTACTAAACCACTGATTGCATTCTTAGATATTTTTGTAGTGTGCATCAACACCACAGCAGCACTGTGAACCAGGATTGTGGGAATCCTGGTTCAGCTCAGGCTGATGCCCACAGAAGAACCAGCCTAGGACACAGTGTGAGTTCCACATATGCTGTCATCCATAAGTCTCCTTTAGGTTTGAGCCCCAGATTAGAGTTTGAACAACTTAAATGGGGACAGGACCTTGCAAGTTTAGTCACTGAGGGAGATGGAGATTTGCAGAGCAAAACTGTCTCCTGGTCCATAATGTGTGATCTACAAGATAGATTTCAGAGATGCATCAATGCCACAGCTCTCACATATACAAAAGACAGAGAACAGAAATACAGAAAATGTTAAGAAAACATCACCTAACAGCACTGTGGTTACTGTTCTTACATGAACGTCTCTGCTGAGCTCATCTTACCTCAGAATAAGGCTGCTTTTCTTACTGAGTACAGTGGTCCAGAGGAAAGCCACAGGTGCTTTTCTGTAGGACCAGAAAGAAGTGCATAGCACCTCCTCCTGAATGCTGTGTGTCTCAAGGTTGTGACATCCATGTAGAAGATTCCATAGTTTATACTTTATTTTACTTTATGTATGTGAGTGTTTTGTTGGTTACTTGTCTGTGGTCAGTACCTGCAGTGGTCAGAAGAGGGCATTAGATCCCTTGGGATTGCAATTACAGCAGGTGAATTATTACCATGTGGTTTCTGGGAATGCAACCTGTGTCATCTGTAACAACAACTAATGCTCATAACTAAGTCATTTCTGTACTTATTATATTTTCCATTTAAAACTAATTTTATGCATTTGAATTAGAATATAATAGATCACTTCCTGTATCCTTACTTTTTTACATTTCTCTAATATGTATTCCTAATAATGACAAATGAGGTGGGAGGCTTGGTAAAAACATCTTAGCTCAGTAAGCTGCCATCATTTTCTTAACTAGATGCAAAATATCTATCACGGTGTTTTGAAAAATAATCAAAACAAACAAAAAGGGCACATTCAAAAACGGGGTATGAAACTGAGTGGAGGTTTTTCAGAAAAAATATAAATAGCTAAGGGTTTTGTCTGGCTCTTCAATTCTAAATACACACACACACACACACACACACACTTATATACACCTTGACTGTACAACTAAACTGCTAGCTCCTTAGAAATTTGTTCTTTTTTTTTTTTTTTTTTTTTTTTTTTTGGTTTTTCGAAACAGGGTTTCTCTGCATAGCTTTGGCTATTCTGGAACTCACTCTCTAGACCAGGCTGGCTTCAAACTCAGAAATTAATTCTGCCTCTCCCTCCTAAGTGCTGGCATTAAAGGCGTGAGCCACCACTGCCCAGCTAGAAATCTTTTTCTATATAGATAGTCTACCTTTCTCTTGAGCTCATCGAAACCCTTATTGGCTCCTCTGCTATCTTTCCTCAAACCCTGTTTCATCTGTGTCCTGCAATTTCTTATCCCTCTGCTTCCACAATGCTCCTCTATGCTAGAGATAGAGTCTGAAGAGATTGTCCATCAAGAGGGCGCTCAAATGTCTAATTGCTACAAAAGAAGGCACTAACTAGGTCTCTCAGTAAAGCCTTGGCAGGCTGAAACAGGTCATTATCAGGGTAGAAGGGCTCCAAGCAATTTTCATTACAATAGGCAACAACTTTCCATTCTTTTGCATTCTCATCTATGGAGGCTTTGGCTTACAGAGGCACACCCAACTACATTTCAGTACATGCCTAGTTGCATCTTAAAACACAGTATCTTCCTAAGCTTGGATACTTTCCGACCAATTAGATGAATCATAATCAAATATCCTTCAAAAATTCGCCCTCTTCCTTCCCCCTCTTAATCCTAAATTCTTCCTCACCAATTTCTTCTTTCTTATGTATGTGCGAATATGAAGGCTCAAATACAGAAACAAATCTTGCTGACTGCATTTCTATTGGTTGTGTGTATGTGGTTTGAAGGATTGACCACGTTGCACTGATTAGCCAAACAGGGAACTCATTGCCTGAGGCTAATTCTGCTACTGAGGGACTGTTCCACTCTTAATAAGTGAGACGTCTTTGGGAGCAGAAATCATCCACAGATCACGAGGAAAATAAGGAAAGGGGTCTCTCCTCTGTGAAGGACACAAAGTACCTGCAGATATCCAAAGGCTGCAAGTGGACTTTTCTTTTATTTACCTGGTGAGCTTTTTGTTATCTGTGTTGGCAGACCTCCCTTACCTTTGATATACAGGTAAATGTCACAAGGTTTTCCAGAATGATTATCCCACACTTTTTTCTCTTACAACTGTTATCTAACCTTATAGAAAATGTGACATGCATTTTATGGCTTGCAGACCTCTTTGCTATTCATCAGAGACCAAATTTAAATGTAGGTCTTTTAGCCATAGAATCCACCCTCATTGGAATGTGTATTTTGCAAAAGATTGGTACTTCCTATCTTTTTTATAGGTACTTTCCAGGCTTTACTGTGCCCTGGAATTGGACTGACTGGACTGACAGTTATCTGGAAAACTTTTCCCAACTTGTGCTGTGTTTTAAGTATGCTAGCAATAATTTACCTGGCATTACACTTCCTGAAGTCTGATCCAGGTTAAAAAGACAATCTGTATGAGGTTTTCATTCTTATCTCTTACCATGGTTTCTTTCCCTACCTTCAGGGACCCCTCAACACAATCCTGACCCCCATGTGTCCCAGAACACCTTGAACAAGAAACATCATCAAGCATAGAAAACCTGGGGGCTGGAGAGATGGCTCAGAGGTTAAGAGCACTGGCTGCTTGCTCTTCCAGAGGCCCTGAGTTCAATTCCCAGCAACCAAGTGGTGGCTCACAACCAATCTGCAATGGGATCAGATGCCCTCGTCTGGTGTGTCTGAAGACAGCTACTGTGTATTCACATAAATAAAATAAATAAATCTTTAAAAAAAATAGAAAACCTGGTTAAGAAAATCCCCCAGAAGGTCAGGGCACCAATTTTCTTCCAGAATACCCAGCTTTCATTCCCACTTTATAAGGCACCCCTGAATAAAAGCAGGAGAGTCTTTTTATAGAAAAACTCAAGGCCTAGTTACAAAGCAAGTGATTACAAAAGCAGATTCTACTTCAGTTAGTAATTTAGTTAACTATCTCATAGTTCTCAGAACATAGCAGGAACAATGAAATGATTTATGATGTGGAAGTCACAAGATTACAGAGGAAGAACAAGTAAAAAAAATGACTTTTAACTTGGAATCAAATTGTAACACTATGATTCATCAGCAAAAGGAAGAAAAAGTGGAGTCCGTTAGCTCATCACCAATACAATTTTGATTTGTTTCCTTTGTATGAGACAGGGTCTCATTAAGAACCCCAGCTGACCTTGATTAACTAAGAACATAATAATGTATAATACATATGGAATCTATAATAGATAGCAGAATAGATGTATCCTGTGCATTCGGACCACTATTCCCAGCATGATAATCTTCTCTAGAAGAGGGAGCCTGGAAGTCATGTGATACAGGGCTGGTTAGAAGTAAAGGAGGATGTGCTTCACAGGATTGCTTCTCCACAGCAGCCTAGACTTGTCTGTCCTGGGATCACTCCTACCATCAAAGGAATTAAACTGAGGCTATCTGCTCAGAGTTGCTTCTCTTGTGACAAATGTCTTGAGTATAATACATTTTACTTTACTGAAACTGGGTTAGTGGAGCTGGAGAGATCACTCAGTTGTCAAGAGCATAGGTTTAGAACCAGGGTTCATTCCTAGCAATTACACGGCTAAATACAGTTCCACGAGAACTGAAACTCTAAATAGTTGAGTATAAGCTGGGACCTGGAATTTTCTTGGGTTTTTCTATAAATCAGAGCTTTCCTGAGTGTCCTGACATATAGATTAAAATAATAGTGATATAAAAACATAGTTCTGTAGTAGGAGGGAAAACGAGAAAGTTGTTTGAGTTTCTATTTCAGACAGTAAGCAAGCAACATCATGTGATATAAAGAATCAAGTCTATATTCTAGACTATAGTTTCAGAGGAAATCAATCTTAAATCTTGAAAAAGAATAAAAAGACAGTCTTGTTAGTCAGGGCCGTATCACACCACTTAGATCTTCTATTTGGTAGAAATAAAGTAAGGACAAAGTAAAGTAAAGTAATTTGGTTTCACAGTAAGTTCAGCTTTTTATCCAGATTCTTCATTGCCTGGTCTGTGAACTCGAAAAATGTCCAGACAGGACATTTATCAATCATCTAAAACTGATTACCTCAGTACTCATTGCTAATATTATGTACTGTCAAAACAGGGAAGATATCAGCTTCTCTTTGTCCCATCCCTTTGTGGGCTGTGACTACACACGTTTCAAAGTTGGTCACAGAAGTCAAGTCTTGCACAGGTGCAGCTTAATTTGAGAGTCCCAATAGGAAACAGAAGTTGGAGGACAATCATTTATGGTCTATTTTTCATTTCAGTGAACAGTCAAGGTCCAGCCTGGGAGAGTTGTAGAACTGACTTCCTGCATGTGGCAGCAGAGACAGCATTGGGCATTCAAATTAATTCTAAATTTCATAATATGATCTAGCCTGTGCTAGTGGAGATATGGTTCTAATCAGAAATAAATAATCAACAGCACTTGTGAAAAATGAAACAAAATTGTTAACGACTGGGAAGTATTGGAGAACGAAAACAATTAAGAGACAATAGCAGAGATGCATTTAAAGGAACTCACATTTAAAAAGAGATACAGCATTTAAAAAATACCCACGTAGCCATACGGATTTTGAAAACAGCAGGCCATTCCCTGATTGGAGAGAATGGCATTTTGAAGACATTGTGTGACCTTGCCCTGTGGGCAATGCTAGCTGTTGAGATGTGTAGCCAAACACATACAGCTAAAACCAATGGCATGTTTCTCAGCCCTCTGAGCTGAAGTAAATTTGCAAGTGGATCAGACACATATGCAAGAGTGCCCTCTAGCTGGAAACTCAACATTCCTTGGATCAAGGTAACCTACTCAAATTATATGCCAACCAATCTGGTCTACTTCCTTTCACATGACATGAATTAGGTAAGGGTCCATGATTCACCAAAGAATGATGCCCTGGACTCAAATGGTATGTAAACGTAGAGTGTTTTATTCTGCTAAGGTCTAGCATGCTGGGGGTCCAAAGTTAAAGTTTAAATAATGACAAGTTTGCAATTATTATCATCTTAGCTACAGGCCTAGGAATAGGGGAAGCTTGGAACTCTGGGGAACAATTGTAATTCTTGATTCTTTCTGGGGTGTGGTTATCCTTTTAAATTTGTTTTAGCAATGACTATACAGTGTCTTCTTACTACCTGCCTTTGGATTACCAATAAAACACTGGGGCAAAAAAGGCCAGAGAGCTCTGAAGAGTAAGTGAACAGAGAATGTGAGGTGTGTATAGAGAGTGTGTATGTGAGTGAAAGTAGAGTGCATGTGGTGTGTGTGAGATATGTGAAGCGTGTGTGTGAGTTAAAGGGGAATGCACAGCCATGTGTAGGAGTGTGAGAGCTTGAGAAAAGCTCACAGGAGAAAAGCAGAGTGTGCAGGAGAATGGAGATTGTGTGCAGCTTCAACCTGTGAGCAATCAAGAGAAAGTAAAGAGAGAGAAGGGAGAGTAACTTTAAGTCTTGAAAAATTACATGCCAGTTTGTACCCAAAATGTATTCTGTGTTTATTCATTATGTGCCTTCCAGATATCCCTGCTCCCAGCTGAGAACTCCAATCCCGTGATGAGGCTAGACCCTGACAACCTTGGATGACTGTGAAATCCTGAAACTGCTGTCTCCACTTTCCAAGCACCATGACTACAGGCCTGTGCCACCATGTCTAGCTGAAGTGGCTTCCACTTCATTTACTGAGTCAGTAGAGACACAGCATGAGTAAGACAAGCAGTTCCACACATATATTCAGTAGTGAATTAGCACCCTGAGTCTGGGTTTCACCATCTAGAGAATAAGGACAGAGCTCTGCCCTAGTCCTTTGGTGACTTATAACAGACACTATGATAAAGCAAAACAATACTGCTCCTAAACTGAAAGACAGTGGAGTTGAAGTCAGCAGGGCTGCATTTCATGGTAGACTTCTCTTACTAGAGTTAGGACCACAGTCTGTGTCCTAGCTGCCCTAACCAGAGAGACTCAGCCACTCATCCTCAATAAGCCAATGAAAAGAACTGATTTATCTAGCTGTGACATGCCCACCTATAATTCTGGTAATATGGAGGCAAAGTGGACAGAATTCTCTGATATTCTAGAACAGATAAGTGTCCCAGGCCAGCCAGAGACTCATAGTGAGAATACTCTTGAAAATGAAACAACAAAAATGAGTAAAATGAAAGGAGAAAATTACTCATGAAAATTGAAAACAGATTAAGAGATTTGTTCAGCATGACTGACTTGAAACAGAATTTTCTCCCTTTTCTAAGTCCTTAACAGAATTTTAGCCCCTTGCTCTCCTGAAAAGTATTTCATTAACAAATAAATATTTATTATGCACAGAAGTCCTTACCTGGAGGAATGAATCATTTATGAAAATGAGATTCCATGAGAAATTCAAAATCCATGGGGTCCACTATTATACTACCAAAACCAAAGGGAGAGATGGGAATGTCTCCTTTAGAATATCCAATTCCAACCATTCAGGCATTATACAGGGTTAATGCTGTAGGAACTGAGAGGCTTTGTGTTCAAATTGGAGACTGCCACATGGGATATGCAGGCTGCTATCACTGACAAATCTGTGTAGTTGCCTAGATAAAAATGAGGGGAAGAACTGGACAGGACTGAAGCATCACAGCTGAGTGGATACAGAGTACAATAGAGGCCAGCTGGTGTTCAGGTAAACCCTGAGGACTGCATTACAGGGGCCTTTTCTTCCTCTTTCTTCTACATCCAAAGCCCCATCCCACCCCCTATAGTTCATCCATACTGCATGGTTCTGCCTAAATGCCAGACTTTCACAGTTTTAGGGTGACTTCTGTTTGAGGTCCAGGCTCCCGTGAAGACAGACTTGATGTCACCTAGAGTCACCACCACTCAGAGTTACTAACAAAGTTTTGCCAGCATCTAGGAACCAGAATAGAAGCCCATTCAGCAAACCAATCTTCATGCACACAAGTTCCTTTTCTCTCCTTACAGGGAGCAAAACTCACTTCAGAGGTACACCTGGCACGCATTGTTGTTGGCTCCTACTGCTGCCAAATGAGTCCAGAAAACAGATTGTATTTGGAAAATTTCAATAAAATGAGGTATGCTGTTTCTTTTTGTTTTTTTCTCTTGAGACTGTCACTATAAATTATGACTATCCAAGAATTCACTATGTACACCACCATGGCCTAAAACTCAGAGGCTGTCCTACCACCATCCCTAATGTCCTGGGATTACAGGAATGCACCTCTAACAACAGCTGAGCTGTTTTGTCAATGACTTACCTTTGAATCAAAGAATGAATGACAAGGTAAGAATTAAAGAGTAAACCTCATGGTTTTGATGTTCAGTAACACCTACTGAAATTTTATAATAATAATTTAAACTGGCAAATCATTTCATATGTTCTCAAAATTGGGGTTCTTTGTTTAGTTAATTTCCTCCTGTTAAAAATATTTCAATTGTGTTTGTGGATATACCCCTGTGTCCTGGGTGTGGGGAGCAGTGAGAAAACACGTAACAGGTGTCTTTTATCTATTTCCTCTGTGTGAATTCTAGAGATAAAACCCAAGGAGGTTTTGACTACAAGTGATATCATTGTTCCTTATTTTGTTTCACATGTTTATATATCGCTGGTGTGTGACAGGCATAAGCCAGAACCTAAGTATAGAAATCAGAAAAACATTTCTAGATAATATGGGTCTATCAGTGATTGATCTCAGGTCAACAGGGTTAGAGGCAACCAGCTGGACCCATTGAGACAGTTGTCTGGCACTCATTTCTGATTCTGGGAAAAGTGTTCTGAAGAAGTGTTTCCACCTAAGAATGAAATAACATAATCTAAAAAAGACTTAGCAGTACATCATTTTTTTGCACATAAAATTTATAACCAATGTTACTATTTCTCTCCATTCTTATATGACAATATGTTTACAATCTAAAAAGAAGACAATGTTTTCTGGTGAAATGTTTCTTTCACCAAATCTTATCTGACCATCTATGAAAAGACTCAGTGTGAAATACCTTTGGTGTGCAAGGTTGGCAAAATAACACTGATCATCCTAAAAAGATTGCCAAATGTAGATCACACAGAGTTGTCTTCCCATCTCCACTTATGTTTGGGGGCCTAAAAGCCCATTATCACATCACACACAACACAAAACAAAACAAATAAATAAAATGTGTCTCATTGTTCTTGCATAATTAGCATGTCTAGATAATTCTATTAGCAGGCAGTACTTCAAGAGGAACTGCCAATGGATTATGGGGATATGAAGGAGCATGAATTGTCAAATCACACATACATCTTTACATGGTATCACTTCAAGCTATATTCTGAGATATATAGTTGATGGCTGATTGTTCTACGTGATTACATTTCTAAAAACGCATGAATTTGGGTATATACATTAGATTCTTGAGGGACATGAGAACCTCCCTTGGGGGTAGAGTATGCTGAAGGCACACACCATACAGTTTCAGGGCCCAGGATTCTACCAGGAGCTGATCCTTCTTTGATCACAAAGAATTCTGTTTCAGAATCACTTGGGCCTGTCCTCCCATGAATTATCTCCCTGTCTTAAGCACTCAGCACCATTTCCTCTACTTCCTCTTGGAATCAAGGTGGATAGCTTACACGTCCATTATTCAACTTGCAGAAGGGTGAACTATCTACTTCACAGACAGAACTGTTCCAAGGAGATGACCTATTAAAGTGAGATTTAGGATATAAAATATGATTTCTGTTTCCATGAGATCGAATTGGTATCAGGGTAATATCGACTAATATATACCTGTTACCTCCAGCAAACTCTAGGAGAAAAGAAGGAAACAGAAGAAAATCACTATGGAGCACTATTGTTAGGTAGCACATCTTCCTCAGAGGGAAGGTGAAAAACGGAAAGCTGTACTAGGTAAAATTGTCTACATGAACAGAACAGATAGCCTACAAACATACTCAAACTAAATATTCTTTGTGCTCTGATCACTGGGTCCAGGAAGAAAGAAATTAAAGACTTTCTAAAAGTCAATGAAAATGAACTCACACCAAACCCAATAAAAACAAACCAAAGAACACAAGAAGACATCATTCACCATGGTCATGCAGGCTTCCTTCCAGAGATGCAGGAATGGTCGAATATATAAAAACCCATCAATGTAATCCACCAAATAAACTGGGAGGAAAAAAAATCACATGATCATATCAGTAGAGGCTGAAAAAGTTTTGAAAAGATCAAAGCCACTTTATATCAAAACTCTTGAGGCGATCCGGGATATCGCATACATACCTAAAAATAATAAAGTCAATATGCAGCAAGCCAATAGACAACATCAAATTAAGCTCAGAGAAACTTAAAGAACTTTCACTAAAATCAGGGATAAGACAAAGATCTTGGTCTATGAAATATAGTACTTGAGGTACTAACTAGAACAAGAAGACAACAAAGGAGAAGAAAAAGAAACAAACTGAAAAGAAAGAAGTCAAGTGTCACTCCTCCCAGATGATATAATGGTATAAATATATCATTCCTAAAACTCTTCCTGAGAATTCCTACAGCTGATAAACATCTTCACCAAAGTGACTGGAAAAAAATGTCAATGAACTCAGTAGTAATAATTCATACAAACTATAAATATCCCAAGAAGAAAGTCAGGGAGATAATGCCCTTCATAATTTTGACAAATAATAAAATATATCTTGGTGTAACATGGGCCATGTAAGTAAATGTATGGCAAGAACTTCCTATCACTGAAGGAAGAAGCTGAAGAGGAAATCAGAAGATAGAAAGATCTCCCATGCTCATGGATAGGTAGGATTAAGACAGTGGAAATGGACATTTTACCAAAAGCTTTCTAAATTTCAATGCAATTCCCATGAAAATTCTAACAAAAATATTCACAAACATTGAAAGATAAATACTCACCTTCATATAGAAAACCAGGAAATCCAGGATAATCTGAACAACTCTGAAAGAAAACACACTGTTCCTAACCTCAGGCTGTCCTAGAGAGCAAGAGTGAGAAAACGGCATGGTGTTGGGACAGAAACAGACAAGGTGGCCAATGCACAACTATACACTCTTGCTCTTTGAAAAAGAAATCAAAACCATACAGTGAAAAAAAGATAAAATCATCTTCAACAAATATTGCTAATATAACTGGATGTCTACATGTAGAAGAATGCAAATAGATCCACATATCTGACCCTGCACTAAAACCCTACTCATGTAGGATCAAGGACCTCAACATAACAGCAGATATATTATCTCTCATAGAAGAGAAAAGTGGTCAAGGAGACAATTTCCTGAGGAGAACAGCAATGGGTCAGGCATTAAGATAAGCAATTGATAAATGGGACCTCATGAAACTGAGAAACTTCTGGAAGGCAAAAGACACTGTCATTGGGACAAAACAGCAGCATACAGATTGGGAGAGAATCTTCACTAACCCTTCATCTGACAGGGGGTTAATATTCAGCATTTCTAAAGAGCCCAGGAGGTTAGACAGCAACAACCCAAATACCCCAATTAAAGTCTAGGGTACAGTGCGAATCAGAGAATTCTCAGCAGAGGAGCTGTGAATGATCAAGGAATACTTCAATCAATTTTCAGAATCTTTACTCACCGGGGAAATTCAAACCAAAACAACTATGAGGATTAATCTTACAACCGTGGGAACTGCTAACATCAAAAACTCAAAAATTAGCACATGCTGGATAGAATGTGGAGCCAGGGAAACACTCTTCTAGTGAGACCCACGCTGCCCCACGCTTGGGGGCCAAAATGTTGAGGCCCAAGCTGCTGCTCCGATCTTCAGGTCAGGGTCTACCAAAAGAGTTCAAGAATGGAGACAAGACAGAGGTTCTGATCAAGTCTCGACTCCTTTATTGTCTCTTGTCTCTCCCTCATTGTCTTATTTGTCTCTTGTCTCTCCTTTTTTCTCTCTTCATGTCTCTCTCTTCGAAGGGAAGCCCAGGGTATTTATACACTTTGTCACGTGCCTTGTAGGCACGTGGTATATTTACACGTGCAGGTGTAAATATGACATATACGTTACAGGTGTGTAGGTGTGTATAGTGTGGATAGCAGTGCACTGGGCACCTCGCAGGTATGGACAGCACATTCCTCGTTCAGCTGTGGGCACTAAACAGCAAAACAAGATATATGGGATGAACAAGATATTTATCAGAGTGTGCTTCAGCTGTTGTAGGCTGTTGAAAAACAAGTCTCATGTCAGGGTATATGGCTCAGGATGGCTGCAAAGCTGATAGCCGCTTTCCGCTACAAGTCGGCTCCCAACATTCTTCTATTGTTGGTGGGTGTGAAAACGTAAAGAACCACTTTGGAAAACATTTTGTTAGTTTCTAAGAAAAGTGAGAATAGTTCTACCTCAAGACCCATCTATATCACTCCTGGGGATATACCCCAAAAATGATCAACTATACAACCAGGACACTTGGTCAACTATGTTAATAGTAGCTTTATTCATTATAGAGAGAAATAGAAAAAAAAAACCTTTCGAGTCCCTCAACCGAAGAGTGGGTAAGGAAAATGTCACTCATTACACAAGGAACACCGAATCATTAACAGCAAAGACATCATGCAGTCAAATGGATAGAATAAGAAAATCTCATCTTGAGTGGGATAAACCAAACACAAAAGTCCGTGAATGTTATGTACTGACTTATAAGTGGATATTACAAATAATGTATAGAATAACCATAGTAAAATCCACAGACTCAAAGACTGCAAATATGTAAGAGGGCCAAGGAAGGATGGTTGGACTTTTCTCATAAGATTTCAGTGGTGGGTAGTGGAAGGAAACTGGGTGGGAGAAGAAATGGGGGAGAAAAATGTGGGTGGAGGGAGAAAGGGAGAGGTGGACAGAAAGCAGAGGGGATAATAGAAATCTGGGGTGTAGGGATTCAGAAGAAATCTCAAGGACCTGCAGGAAACCTGGGACAGGAGAAACCCAAAGAATGAATAACTGCAAGGGTCTAGCTAAAACTCCTAGAAGTGGAAGATGCCGATCATGAATTGGCCACTTCCTGTAGCCAAGCCGGACTCCCAGTGCAGAAATAAGGACATCATATCACCAAAATTATATTCCATTTAATATCTGTCCTGTCTATAGGACAAATAGAAACAGGGGTAGTTCAGAGAAGAGAGTGACCAAACAACTGGCCCAAACTGAGACCCATTCCATATGGGGCAAAAACCAGTCCCTCACACTATTAATAATATCGTGTTACGTTTGCAAATAGGATTGCAGCACACCTCGCTTCTGAGGGGCTATAACGAAGAGTTAACGGAAATAGATGCGCAGACAAACAGCCCAGCATCAGACAAAACCTGGCGAATTGTGTGGAAGAGATCAGGGAAGGACTGAGGTTCCCAAAGAAGACAGGGAATCCGCAGGAAGACAGCAGAATCTACTACCCTGGAATCTTGATGCCGCCCAGATACTGAACAACCAACCATCCAAAGTGAGCATGAACAAGACCTAGGCGCCTCTCATACATGTAACAGATGTGCAGCTTGGTCTTCATATGGGTTCCCCAACCACTGGAGTACTGGCTTTCCCTGAATTTGCCACCTGTAGACCCCGTTCCCCTAACTGGGCCACCATGTCTGGCCTCAGTGAGAGGATGTGTCTACTACTGTGAAAAGGCTCACTCACATTGACGACATTTGTCGGGTTTCTCTCCTGTATGTCTTCTTTTAAGCTTCTGGAGGTTAGAGTTTAGAAAAAAGGCTTCAGCACATTCACATTTGTAGGGTCTCTCTCCAGTATGAATTCTTTTATGTATTTAAAGACTACTGTTTCGGTAAAAGGCTTTCTCACACTGATTACATTCGTAGGGTTTCTCTCCTGTATGTGTTCTTTTACGCTTCTGGAGGTGACAGTGTTGGGAAAAGGCTTTATCACATTGATTACATTTGTAGGGTTTCTCTGCAATATTATTCTTTCATGTGTTTGAAGATTACTGTTTTGGGAAAAGGCTTTTTCACATTGATTACATTTGTAGGTTTTCTCTCCTGTATGAATTCTTTTATGAATTTGGAGACTAATATGTTGGGAAAAGGCTTTATCACAGTCATTACATTTGTAGGGTTTCTCTCCAGTATGAATCCTTTCATTCATGTGAAGATTCAAGGGATGTAAGAAGGCTTCATCACATTCATTATATTTGAAGGGTTTCTCTCCACTATGAATACTTTTATGACGTTTAAGATGACTGTGTTTTGCAAATCCTTTACCATGTTGATTACATTCATAGGGTTTCTGTCCAATTTCTGTGCTTTTACTTATCTGGCTACTTGTGTAAGGTGCAAAGGCTTTGACACACTGAATAACTTCATAAGGTGTCTTTTCTATATGAAAACTTTCATGTCTTTGAGCATGACTGGGAGCATGTAAAGAGAAGGCTTTACCACATTGTATACATTCAGAGGGTTTCTCTGTACTCTGACTTCTTTCATGCCTGAGAAGAAAATTGGCACACGTGAAAGCTTTACCACAGTGATAAATACTTTTGTCTGTAAGAATTCATGGTACTATTTGTCTAAATATAAAGAGGAATCAGACCTTAAGATTTTATCACTTTGTTTACATTCATGCCGTTCCCTTCATTATGGGTTGGTTTTCATTTTGAAAGATACCTGAGATTCTATGAGCATTCATTATATGGCTCAGCCTTATATATTCTTTTTGAATCAAAGGTTTTTCTCACACTTGATAAAAAGTGGAAGAATTCAGAGCTTTAACACACTAACTATATTTGAACTGTTTCTATACTGTGCATCATATTATATTTGCAAAATGAATCAGGAGAAATAGTAGCATTTCTATATTCCTAATACTCAAGAGAATTTTCTACAGAATGAGGTTGCCGTATTGCCAATGAAATTGGAAAAGCAATTAATTGTAAACTTGTATCATGTTCAAAAAGCCTACACTAACTACCATCCACTATAGATAGATCATTTACTTTTTATCAGAGAGATACATATAAATATATATATATATATATAGACTTTATTTCCTGAAATATCCCTTTTATATACAGTTTGTATCTGATACATTATATACTTAAGAAAGGAAGACTAACAAAAAAAAGTTTGAACACTGCATTCAAAAGGTTTGATTTTTTTGTTCCTCACAGACATGTGGTATAGGGATCACGGTTACTGCACAACATCCTTGATACATCCAAGAAGCTGCCATCTCTAGAAACTTATTCTGTCTCTATTAATAAGTGAGTAACATTAGCTTTACTATAGACTAGTTCCTTCTTAGAAGCTTTTGGACATATATTTATCAACTATTCAATGTGTCTAGCTTTTACAAAATGAGCAGAAACAGACTGCTAGTTGTACAGTGTTGCTCTGATAGGGCTATGTTTCACATGGAGATATACACTAAGGCATTGTTTCCATGCCCTCTTTCTTAAAGGAATGCCTTGCAAAAACAAACCAGATACAGGGCACTGAGGACATGGATTTGTTACAATGTAACCATCATCAATACACTTAAAGCTGTGCTCATTTATACTGTTGCTTTTCCTTAAAATTTCAGCACATTTTAAAATTTATTCAAAGGCATATTTTTAGGAGCTTCCAAG
Source organism: Arvicanthis niloticus (assembly GCF_011762505.2). Taxonomy (NCBI): domain Eukaryota; kingdom Metazoa; phylum Chordata; class Mammalia; order Rodentia; family Muridae; genus Arvicanthis; species Arvicanthis niloticus. The sequence goes on from NC_133431.1 coordinate 2,018,352, forward strand.
TAAAAATTACCTTCTGAGTCTTCTAGATCTTTGACAATGTTCATCAAAATTTTGGTCCTCCCAATTAATTCCTAAAACAGAGTAACAGAACATGTATGTATGCACATTGTGTAACCTGTAAGTTACTATCTTCGGTGAACCAGTGAGTCATGCGTGACTTCTAAACCAAATCCTGCAGCCATGTCAACTGCATTACAGAAGTGCATCAAAGGAAAGAAACTGTTTTCTCCAATTTTAATCAGGAAAGGGAATTCACAGTCTTACCTATAGCACTGAGGTTGCTGTAGGTCTCCAGCATCACATCTTTGTAGAGCTTCTTCTGGGAAGGATCCAGCAAAGCCCACTCTTCCTGAGTGAGGTTCACATGCACGTCCTCATAAGTCACTGCACTCTAGAATATCCCATACACATGTACAGAAGGAAGCACAACAGAGACAACACTGGGCATGTCTTCTTCATAGACAATGTATTCCTATAATTCTGGGGCCTGCCCCTCTTATTTCCTGACACTGAAGTTCTACTGTAGCTACCAAGTCATATGACAAGGAAACTTAATAATGAGGTTCACCCCTGTCATTTCTCAGCCCTTTGAATAGGATCCAGCCTTTCTCGAGAAACGTCAATTCCAGATATAAAGAACAGACAAGGTCTACAAGATCAATAGTGCTTACTTACCACATTTCAAAGGAATTTTATCAACGCTAACAATTACTGACTATAAAAATCAGTAACCAAGCTGGGTCTATTGGCTTAGGCCTTTAACAGTACAGTCAGAATACAGAGGCAGGAAGTATCACAGTGAGTCAGACACCAGTGTGATGTATACAATGAGTTCTAGGACAGCCAAAGGTGTATAGTAATACCCTGTATCTCCTGGCAGAATTAACTAACCAAACTGGAAACATAGAAAGAACACATAGGGTTTTCCTTAAGTTCTAACTTTTTGTAAAGATGTTATTTATTAATTTATATATATGATGAGTATACTGTAGCTTTCTTCACACATACCAGAAGAGGGCATCAGATCCCATTACAGACGGTTGTGAGCCACCACGTAGTTGCTGGGAATTGAACTCAGGACCTTTGGAAGAGCAGTCACTGCTATTACCTGCTGAACTATCTCTCCAGCACTTTACTTAAATCCTTAAGAGAGTGATACACACAATCCAGTTGTATATTCATCTTCCAAAAACTTGAGGTACACTGACTGGTTCAAACTATAACATTAGTAAGACGTGACCAAAGGGAATATATGTTTAAACAGTTACAATTGGACATAAAAAGTATTGCCATTGTTAACGTTGATGAGATTGTAAACAACACAGGGCAGGAGATATACCTCAGCAGTAAAGTGCAGGGCATGGCTCTGATGCTGTATTGGGAAACGGCCTGTAAACTCTGAAGGTCCCTGTCTCTAATTGTTTCTTGATCGATCAATAGAGCTGCGAGCAGCCAATGGATGACCGGAAGAGGCGGGACTTCCAGATTCCCTAACATGGGACAAACTAAAGAGGGATCTAATCAAACAATATTGTCTACTGAGAACAGGGTGATCTCATCAACAGTGTTGACCCTGCCTACAGTGGTTTGTGACGGATATCATCATCCCCCTGTGGTAGGAACTGTTGGAATCTCAGGATGAGAGACATCCTCTCTCCAAAGGACATAGGCCCAGACCATTACCAGCTCTCCCCAGCACATGCCTGCTTTCAAAGAGATCGGTTTTTTTATTTTTGATAAATACCTCAAGGCCTTGGGGAAAGGGCCCAGGTCCTAGACCTCAGGCCGTAACAGGCTCGGCCAAGCATGTGGCTGGGTTTGAGCTGGAGCTATGTCATTCTCTGTCCTTGAAGGCCTCAGGGAAAGCCTTGCTTTGGCAGGGCAGTCCTTACTACAATAGTGTTTCTCCTTTTCAAATGGTTTCACTGGCTGTGTTGCCCATGTGGCAGAACTTTGCTTTTCTGAAGAAGGAAAACGAGCCTGTATGACACAGCAGGCCTTGGTGTTGCTTCTGACCCGGCAAGGTTGTCTCTACAGTTATGTTTTGGACCTACGTTTCCTGACAATCCCAGTGAACAAACAAGTGTATCCTAGCATCCTGATCTCCTGGAACCTCCCTTACCATGCTACCACCTGTGGGTGTTTTAGAGGCAGTCCCTCCCTCAGCTGAAATCTACTCACTGTGACTCACTCACTATCTTCCAAACCTTGGAAAACCCTTTACATCATAGATTCTACCCTTTTCATCACAGCTTACATTTGGAGTGTTACCCAGTGCGTGAGATGACATTTACAACCGCCACAAAACTAAGTCTAAATAGACCTTAAATGGCCAGGGCACAATGTCTATCTAGAAGATACCACACAAACGAGGCCTTTAAAATATGTAATAAAATATAAATATAAAATATAAAATAAATAAAGTGTAAATATAAAATATAAGTTAAATAAGATGTAAATGTAAAACATAAAATAAAATGTAAACATAAAATGTAATCTAAGTGTAAATAATAAGCGTGAAATCCGACCTTCAGGGATAAAATGAATGATGTATGTACACGCGAGCCCTTGCTCCAAGCGGTTTGTGCAGATGCAGCTCATGATGCAATGAAGTTATTCAGATGCCACCGCTGAGTACATCTAGTGGGTAAGACCACATGGAACCTCACAGGTGCCTGCTAGTTCCCAACTCCCCCAGGGGAGGGCGAACCACCCGGACTCCAGCTTCTCAGACCACCTCTCCTTCAGGTTAGGGGCAGTTTTCACATGCTCACCATATTGCAATTTAGTAGCTCAGCCAGTCGGAACTCCACTAAGGCATCCAGCAGCAGAGGTGAAACCACATCACAGATACCACTGAAGGCTGCAGCTCAGCAATGCAGCTCAACCTGAAGCACAGGAAAAAGAAAGAAGTACCCTCCTCTTCCGAGCACATCACCTCCTTGGAGGTCCTGATTGGCCAGTGAATCTTGACTGACATGATTATTTCCTTAGGGTGAGACGGTGCTGGACCTGAAGCACTGACCAAAGCACCTAGAAGAACCCCCCTCTTCTTCTGATTGGAAATTGTTCTTGGAGGCCCTGATTGGCCTGGGAATCTTGAGTGACATGTGCAACTAGCTCCCTCAGGATTAGAGTGTCCTGAAGGCACAAGTAAAGGACTTTGTGGTCCAGGTTCTAATGCAGAACCTGACCCTTTTCAGATCTGCAAGATTTTTGTTTCAGTATCACTTGTGCCTGTCCTGCAATAACCTTTCTGCCTTTCAGCTCTCTGCAGAAATTTCTCACTACTCCCTCTCCTGGTCCTCCTGCTGTTGCTCATTTTCCTCTTCTTCCTCCTCTTACTCCCCCCTCCTTCTCCTCTTTTTTCTCCTCCTCCTCTTCATCCTCCTCCTCCTGCTGCTCCTCCTCCTCTTTTTCCTCCTCTTCTTCATCCTCCTCCTCTTCCTCCTCCTGCTCCTCCTTTTCTTGCTTCAATCAAGGCATATTCCTTGCACAGTCCATTATTCACCTTGGAGCAGAGTAAACTATGCGTCTCACAAGCATAAGGACTCCCAGGATATTATCAACAATTAAAGAGAAATTTTAGGACACAGGAAAGGATATCTGTTTTTCTGATTTTTACACTGATGTCAGGAAAACCAGAATTAATATTCACCTACTAGGTATTGTAATGATCTGAAAATCACTGAAGGAGGATCCTAGATTCAGATAGTATGCAAAAACGAAAAGCCCTTATTCTGCAGAAACAGCTAGCACATGGGTCTCAACCATTCTTTGAAATGGCGATCTCAGAGAGGAGCACGCAGACCTCATCGGGAACAGGTGGAACTCTCTAGAAGAATTAGGTAATCTAAAACTTCATTGGTGGGTGCCAGGGGATCACAGGTCGTCAGGGGTCTGAATTCCTAAGTCATGAATGTTTAACTATATGATGAAATAGGGCTGCCCAGCCTGGATGGCTGACTCTGAGATATTTCCCCATTTTTCTAGTTGTCCCTAAGCTATTCACTGGGGGGTGGGGGGTATTAATGATCTTTTTCAGGATTTTATGGTCTGTTGCTAGAGCTGGTGTCTTATGACTTGGTTCCTGGGGCTCATGGTTTACTCCTTAAAATAGTGCCTTATGGCCCAACAGGCTTGGAACTCCAAATGGACACATATGAAATTTATCTTGATCTTTTCATATGATTCTTCAGACAACCCTGGGAGAAAAGCTGGAAATGGATGGACACTCCACATACTATTGCTTGTTGTCTACCTCACAGCTCCCTCCTGCTACCTCAATGGAGAATCCTGGAACAATCCCACAAGGGACCTCCTACTCTTGCTATTGATAGTTAGCTCTTCCTAGACTCCATCACTATCTAGGGTCACCCAGCTGGGCCTCAGGACAGCAGCAGCTTCCCTACTGCATGAGAAGAGATCAAGTGACTCAGACAGCACAGGCCTACCCAGCTCTGCACTTCCACAATAGGGGCAGACAGGGTCCTAGTCTGGGAATTTTGTAGTTATGAAGAAATTTTTTCAGTCTCCCAGAGCTCGTCTGCTTCATCAATCGAGGAACAGGGTACATCGCGTGTACATTCTATTCTACACTTTCAGTCCATTTCAGCCACCAGTGTGGCTCACAGCTGGGACAACCTGCAGCTAAACATAGCTCACATTCAAACAGTAACCAGTGTTCAAGTAAAAACAGCTCTTCAATGAAAAACATTGAGATGTCTATGGAGGGATTTGGAGGCAGAAGACAGATGGTGGAAATGTGATAAATATAATGGAAAATATTGTTTTAAAAGTAGAAATGGGCTTGATGATTCTCTGCTCCACATAGGAAGGATCTGTGTTATTGCACAACAAGTATTATTTAAGCCTATACTCTCAGGAGAATCATCTTAAAATCTCAAAGAACAGAACAAAATGAAACAAAACAAAAAAATGTCCTGTTAAGCAGCAGGTCTAGTAAAACTACAGTAATTTGGTGAGTTCATTTTTTAAAAGATTTCTTTATTTTATGTGGATACACTGTAGCTGTCTTCAGACACACCAGAAGAGGGCATCAGATCCCATTACAGATGGTCGTGAGCCACCATGTGGTTGCTGAGATTTGAACTCAGGGCCTCTGGAAGAGCAGACAGAGCTCTTTACTGCTGAGTCATATCTCCATTAAAGGTGAATTAAAAGTTCACTTTTTAATCCAGATTACTGATTTTCTGTTGTTGGACCCAAAGATGGGCTTCCCAAGCCACGTATCAATCATCTAACATTGAGTACCTCACTGTTCATTGCTAATATTAAGTACTGTCGAAGCAGGGAATTTATAAACTTCTTTGGCTCTGTCCTTTTCTTCACTGTGACTACACACAGTTCCAAGTTGGTCACAGAATTCAACTCTTTTACAAGTACAGCTTCATTTGAGAGTCCAGACAAAAAGCAGAAGTTACAGAAGTTACAGGACACACACTCACTGGTCTATTTTTCCATTCAATGAAGTGTCAAAGTCAAGCCTGCCAAGTTGAAGACTTCCCCGCATGTGCCAGCAGAGACAGGATTGGACATTTAAGTTAATTCTAAATTACTGAGTATGATCCAGCCTGTGGTACAAGAGCTATTGCTCTAAAAAGAAATAATCAGCAGCACTTTTGAAAAATGAAAAGAAAATTCGAATGACTGGGAAGTATTGGAGAATGAAAATAACTATGAGACAATAGCACAGAGGCATTTAAAGGATATCAAATTTAAAAACTGAAATCAGTTATTGACTATTTCAAATGATAATCATTATTGAATCGTCCCCACATATCTGCACCAATTTTCAAAAACATCAGGCACAGAGTATGCTGTTAAGAAGATATGGTTTTACCTCACCCCTATGAGCAATGTTAGCTGCTGAGATATATAACGTATCACATGCCTCTAACATCAATGTCCTCTTTTTAACCCTCTGGGCTGAAGTAAATTTGCAAGTGCACTGGAAACGTGTGCAATATTGCCAACTAGTTGGAAATTTAATTTTCATTGGATCCAAGCTAATCATCCCAACCTGTATGACTACCAGTTTAAGCTGCTTTCATTCACATGACATGAATTAATGCATGCTGGGAAATAACAGAATCACTCACCATGGCACCACCTGGCACTTCATCATAATGGTGATGGGAACCGTTGTTTGCTTGTCCCATTTCCTTCCATGAATTACACAAGAATCTGGTCCCCTACTCTGGTGGTCTGAAGGTAGAAGCCATGCTCCATGTGCAAATCCTTTCCCTCTTCCTGCAACGGAAAGTTGACTACATGGCTACAACAAGTAATTTTAAAACTGAGTGGTGGTGCAGGCAGCTACTTTAAGAATTTAGCTAGGTTAATCAAGAAGACAATATGTTATAACCCTCAGGAGTAACCAGTGGAATCAAGGACAGCTGAGTGTAAGTGGGAGAGCTTTTATCAATAACATCTTTCTAGGCTGGATGTACAGCCGCTCTAGCATTAATATGTGTTTGATAAGGAAATCACTGCACAAAACTAATTATTTTAAAATATATCTTTATTTTAAAATATACCATTAAATATATTAATGAAATATTTTAAAATATATTTAAATTAAATGATATATTTTAAAATATATCATTATTTTACAATATATCTTTCAAAAGAGTATGGATTCAGCCCAAAGAAAAACCAACCAAATATGAAGCCCGGGAAGGAAGATCAAAATGTGGATGCTTCAGTGCTTTGTAGAAGGGTGAACAAAATACTCACAGGAGGACATATGGAATCAAGTGTGGAGCAGAGACTGAGGAGAGGCCATCCAGAGACTGCCCCACCTGGGGATCCATCCATATACAGCCACCAGACCTGGATGCTACTGTGGATGCTCAGAAGTGCTTGGTCTTGGAAGCCTGATATGACTGTCTCCTGAGAGGCTTCGCCAGAGCCAGAACAATACAGAGGCAGATGCTCGCAGACAACCATTGGACTGAGCACGGGGTCCTGGATGGAACAGCTGGAGAAGAGACTGAAGGAGATGAGGAGTTTTGTAACCCCTTGAGGGAGCAACAGTGTCAACTGGCCCAGACTCCCCGGATCTCCCTGGGACTGAACCTGCAACCAAAGCATACACATGGAGGGACCCGTGGCTGCAGCTGCATATGTGACAGAGGATGGCCTTGTCGGACATCAGTGGGAGGAGAGGCCCTTGGGCCAGAGGGTCTTTGATGCCCCAGTGTAGAGGAAGGACAGGGAGGGAAGACAGGAGTGGGTGGGGGTGTGGGGGAGCACCCTTATACAGATAGGGAGAGGGGGAATTCCAAAGAGGAGACCTGAAAAGGCTGAAACATTTGAACTGTAAATAAAGAGATTTATAGCACAAATTTACATGTTAATCACGAAATCTGATCTCAAATATAGAGTTAAAAGACTTATCGATGCACAATTCTCACATGTGCAACAGACACAGAGCACATGGAGAAGATATACACACTGCTCTTACCTGAGCAGCTCCGCCGAGCTCCTCTAACCTCAAAGTAAAGCAGCTTCTCCTGAGCAAGCTGGGTCAGAGGAAGGCAGTAGATGCTTCAATGCAGGAAAGAAAGGATTACATTTCAGTTAGCCCTGACTGCTCCGCTTCTCAGGACAGCGACCTCACTGTGGAGAATTCCAGTTTTCTGAGCTATTCTTCTGAAATGTCATTTTATATGGATTGCTATTTTGCCTGCATGTGTCTGTGCACAGTACATGCTGCGACCACAAGGGGGCAGCAGATACTTCACAATTACAGTTAGCAACCAAGTAGTTTTGGGAATGGGACTCCTCGTCTACTATAGAAACGTCCAGTTTATCCCTAACTGCTAGGTCGTATTTATAGCCACATTATATATAAAATATATTTTTTGTACATGTTAAGTAAATTATATTTGCATTACTTTCACCCTTTTTAAATTTCCTTTTTCCATTCCCAGATTCTTTCATATTTCTTCCTTGTTAATTTTGAAAACTATGCACAAATATATGAATAAAACCTACTGTGTGAATTTCTGTTGACTGTGTCCATGATTTCAGGGATGAGTTCTTTGCACTGGATATGCCATTAGGTAGCTCAAAACAGCCTGAGGATAACTGATTCACTTGTGGAAGAATCAGACCCTGAAGTGACCTAGGCTATCTTGGCAAAAAAGCATGAAGAATACAAAACATAGTGAACTATAGACCTCAGCTAACACTAACTGCTTCCATGGCTCTGAATTTCTGAAGCTGCAGAAAAGACTATGGATATTGGCCATAGACAATCACGGTCTGCATTGCTAACTTCTAACAGACATGATAAAGAAAAGGCAATATTGATCTTAGTTTGATAGACAGGGCAGTTTCAGGCAGCATGGCTGCATTCCATGGGAGACTTCTGTTACTAGACTCAGGACCTCAATCTGTTCAGTTCCTACATTAACCAGATAGAGTCAGCCACTCATCCTCAATAAGCCAATTAAAAGAACTGATTTGTTTAGCTGTGACACGCTAGTAATAACCATCCTAATGATTTATTATTCCATCTAGGAAATCAGCCCCTTATTAACACTGCCCTACTCAAGATCCCAGGTCATGGGCAGAATGAGAAGGATTTGAGGGCAAAATATCACACGAAAAACCTGTAGCTTAATTTTTGATGAAGTCTGTTTTCCCCTGAAATCCAGTGACATTGATTTCCTTTGTATGTATTACTCTTAACATGCCAATCTTCAGGGTTCTACGAGGACAGCTAGTTAAGATAAATATAGACTTCAATGCTTTATGCCATCTAAACATCCTATATTTTCAATATAAATGCAAATGACAACATTCCCAGTTTCTGTCCAGAAGCAAATTCATATTTTACTTACCATTTTAATTTTGGAACTTGCATATTAGAACTGTTATGATTAAATCCTAAGACCAAGTGTCAAATAACAAACAACTTGATCTGGCTGGTTCTTACAAACCTCACTGTATTGATCTACCTGCCTGTCTCTAAACCAGTTCCACGAAGTTTTTATCACTATTGCTCTGTACTACAGCTTGAGGTCAGGGATATTGATTCTCCCAGAAGTTCTTTTATTGTGGAGCATAGTTTTCTGCTATTCTGTGTTTTTTTTTTTTTTTTTATTTTAAGTAAATTTGCATATTGCTCTTTCTAGCTCTATGACGAATTGAGTGGGAATTCTGATGGGGACTGCATTGAATCTGGAGATTGCTTTTGGCAAGATGGTCATTTTTACTAAATAAAGTGTGCCAATCCATGATCATGGGAGATTTTTCCATCTTCTGAGATCTTTGATTTCTGTCTTCAGAGACTTGAAGTCCTTGTGATGTTTAGGTATGGACCTTGAGTTCCTGATCTTTTCAAGACTTTTACCAAGAATGGAAGTTGAATTTTGTCAAATGCTTTCTCAGCACCTAATGAGATGATCATGTGTTTTTTTAACTTTGTTTATATAATGGATCAATGGAATGGAACTGAAGACCCAAAAATAGAGCCACACATCTATGGTCACTTGATCTTTGACAAAGAAGCCAAAACTACCCAGTGGAAAAAAGACAGCATTTTCAACAAATAGTGCTGGTTCAACTGGCAGTCATCATGTAGAAGAATGCACATAGATCCAGTCTTTTCTCTTTGTACAAAGATCAAGAGCAAGTGGGTGAAAGACTTCCACTTAAAACCAGGTATGTTGAAACTAAGAGAAGTGAAAGGGGGGAGAGTTTAGAACACATGGGCACAGGGCAAAAGTTCCTGAACAGAACACCAATGGCTTATGCTCTAAGACCAACAATAGACAAATGGGACCTCATAAAATTGCAAAACTTCTGTAAGGCAAAGGACACTGTCAGTAGGACAAAACCGCAACTAACAGATTGGGAAAAGATCTTTACCAAACCTACATCTGATAAAAGGCCCATACTCAATATATACAAAGAACTCAAGAAGATAAACTCCAGAGAACAAAATAACCCTATTAAAACGGTGTACAGAGCTTTATGATGGTGACGGTTGGAGGACAAGATATAGCTACAAGTGACTCCTGGTTTAGACAGGAGCACCAGGATTCACCACTGGAGGATTTAGATTTAATGCAGATTACAAGATTGGGATTCTAGTTGTTGCCACCAATGACTGAATTACGATTGATTCTGAACTAAGTTTGTGTGGTCGTTTCCTTCACAGGCGGCTAAACTGGGTTCCAGAGAAAAAAGACTCTTCAGTGAGACACTGGTCATGGCCCTGTGTTATGAATACTTCTGGAGAAGAGTAACCTAAACCTCGTTTTGTAATCTATAATAATGGCCACCCTGACAAGAAATGCCCACCAGAGAAATAGTGGCATGAATGTTGTGAAAATAACCAACCACTTTTTAATAGGATCTAAAGCCTGCTCCATAGATGAAACCCATACCTGCCACTGTTGACATGGCTGAGAATCTACGGTTGGGTATGTCATTGGCCTGAGGGGGAACTCAACATTATTATTGTGCCAAATAGCAAATATGAAATAAAATAAAAATACAAAATAAAATAAAATATAAAATATAAATGTAAAATATAAAACATAATGATACCTGAAGGCCCGTTGTTATGCTCAGAGATCACAATATCACTTGGCCCTGATCAGAGAAGCTTTCTTTTGAAGCAGATGGCAATTAATATTGAGACTCTCAACTGGTGAACAAGAATAGATGAGAAACTACAGTGCTCAGTCCCCAGTGGGATATCCACACCCCTCCTTGAAAGTCTTGGCATCTTTACAGAAGAGGGCTCAGAAAGTCTGAAGAGCCAGAGGGGATGGATAACTGTGAGGGAACCCTTTTCTAGACTCAACAGGACAGACACATATGAACTGCTTATAGAGGTCGTGACAATATGCATAAGCCTGTTCAAGCTCAAGTAGGAAAGAATCCCAGCATGGACACTGGAGGTGGGCATCGATGTCACTATGAGCTGAGCAATTACTGGCATTTGATATCTGGTCGGAGAGTCCATTTTCTTTAATGGTGTGACTCCTGGTAGGTCAAGCATACTCTATACCCTGCTTCTCTGGCTAGATAGATAACACAGACTGGACTCATGGAGAGAGAGACAGAGAGAGAGAGAGAGAGAGAGAGAGAGAGAGAGAGAGAGAGAGAGAGAGAGAGAGACAGAGAGAGAGACAGACAGAGAAGGAGGACGAGGGGCAGAGGGAGAAGCATAGAGTTGAGGTGAAACATTGGATCTGTGAGGAGTTGGGGTACAGGGGAAGCATGATCAAAATAAACTATGACATTATCAAAGAATAAATAAAAGAATAAATTTTTCCATAAAAATGGGGTACAGAGATAAACAAGCAATTCTCACCTGAGGAATATCACATGTCCAAGGATCCCCTATTAAAGAAACGTTCAACATCTTTAGTCCTCAGAGAAATGCAAATCAAAACAACCCTGAATTCCCACCACAGGCCAGTCAAAATGGCTAAGATCAAAAACTCAGATGACACCAGATGCTGGGAAGGATGTGGAGGAAAAGGAACACTCCTCCATGGTTGGTGAGATTGCAAGCCGGTACAACCACTTTGGAAATCAGTCTGTTGATGCGTCAGAAAGTTGGACATAGTACTACCTGAGGACCAAGCTTGTTGGGCCCAACACAAGGTCTAATCTCTATTCCACCTCCACCCTTCAGTCATGTCCACAGGTGGAGGGCACGAACAGCCCCTAGAGAGATTTACATACTAATGAGGTACCTGAAGGCCAGAGGTGGAGCCAATTAAACATTCCTCCCCAGCCCCTCCCCCCTTCTCCCCTCCCCTTTTAACTCAGGTCGATCCTGGGTTTGAGGGGATATGCATCCAGATCCATCCATGACCCGCCTTGTGAATAAACCAGTTTTGGAAACCCAAGGGCTTCCTCGTTTGTTGGGGCCGCGCCGCTATGAGGAACCGTGAGGAGCCAGGGAGAGACTTTTAGTTAATGAACAGCCAGGCCCAACTTCCAGCTGGAGAAACCCAGAGCGTTTCCAGCCGACTACCCACAGCATGGCGGGAGGAACCGCGGGATCCCCAAGCCTTTTTTTCCGCCACACAAGCTATACCACTCCTGGGCATATAGCAAAAGATGCTCCAACAAATAACAAGGACACAAGTTCCACACGTTCATAGCAGCCTTACTTACACTAGTCAGAAGCAACAAAAAACCCAGATGTCCTTCAACAGAGAAATAGACACAGGAAATGTGGTGCATTTACACAATGGAGGACTACTCAGCTATTTAAAAACAACGAGTTCATAAAATTCTTAGCAAATGGATGGAACTAGACGATATCATCCTGAGTGAGGTAACCTCGTCATGAAAGGACACACGTGGGATGAACTCACTGATAAGTGGATATTAGCCCAAAACCTCGAATATAATTCACAGTCAACATGAAGCTAAAAAAGAGGGAAGACCAAAATGTGGATGCTTCAGTCCTTCTTAGAAGGGAGAACGAAACACTTGCAGGAGGGAGAGGGTGGGAACAACGTGAGAGGAAGAGAGGAGGAAGAAGGAGAAAAGGAGAAGAGGGCAGAACCAGGTATTAGAGGAGAGAGGGGTGATTTGCAGATGGTCAGGAATTTGAACAGAGGTGGTAGCAATGGGCAACAGGGTACTGGGGTTAGCTACCAGCAAGTCCCAGATGCCAAGAAAGCAAAAGGCTCCCAGGACCCAACAGGGATGAGATTAGCTGAAATGCCTAACGATGAAGGGGAGGTCCTATAGACACCATATCCAGAGGTTAGGCCAGGCCCCCAGTTGGGGATAGGCCAACCAATCATTTCCAAATTCTTAATCCAGAATGGCTCCTGTCTAAAGTAAGACACGGTCAAAGTGTGAAGCGGAGACGGCTCCACCTGGAGATCCATCCCACACACAGACACCAAACACAGACACTATTGTGGATGGTAAGAAGTGCATGCTGACAGGAGCCTGTTATAGCTGCTGTCTCCTGAGAGGCTCTGCCAGAGCCTGAAAAATACAGAGGCAGATACTCACAGCCCACTACTGGAGAGAGCACAAGGACCCCAATATTGGAGTCAGAGAAAAAACTGAAGGAGCTAATGGGGTTTGCAACCCCATAGGAAGAACAACAATATCAACCAACGAGACCCCCTCCCCCAGAGCCCCAGGGACTAAAGTACCAACCAAAGCGTACACCTAGAGGGAACCATGGCTCCAGCCCCATACTTAGCAGAGGATGGAATTGTCTGGCATCAATAGGAGGGGAAGCCCTTGGTCCTCTGAAGGCTCCATTCCCCAGTATAGGGTAATGCCAGAGTCGTGAGGTGGCAGTGGGTGAGTCAAAAAGAGAGCAGTGTCATAGAGGCAGGGGGAGGGAGGATTAGAGAGGGTTTTTCTGAAGGGGAAACTCAGAAAAGGATATAACTTTTGAAACATATAAAATATCCATGGTAAAAGAATGTCATTCCATTATTTGGGAAGCTTACAATAGAAATTCAAGTTCAAATATGAAGTGAAAAACCACAGGCAAACATTGTTTTCCAGGTTTGCTCCCTTGCTCGCTCACTGTCTCATGCTCAGCTAGCTGGCCCATCCGGCCCCAGCCCAGTTCCTTAGGGATTCTTCCACACTCAGTGGAAGAGCCTTCCCTACTCCATTGTCAGTCCCCACAATCTCTTGTAAAGTTAGCAATCAGCCCTCCTGACTGGGGCACCCCCTCAATTATAGTTCTCTCAGATGATTGTACATTCTGAAGGAATGACAATTTAAGTAAATTAGGAACGAGAGACAATCGTATATCAGAAATAGCTGAGAGGAGTTAACAGACAACAGTCCAGATTACCTTACATGGATAGTTGGTTTTCAAAACATCAGAAATCCACAGAATTGACGTTACAAACATTTCAGTATTAATGTTCATTTTGATTAGAGACCTGTCTGTTCCTGACGGCTTCCTGTCTTGGATTCTAAGAAGAAATTGAGCATCCTTGGAGTTACTCCAGTTGTGTGGTGACAGCCACTAGGCAAGAATTGCCTCTTTCCATCTACAGACAAATTACTGTCCAGAAAAGGACACAATTGCAGAATAGTCGACTGATTATATCTGCCTAGACAGAGTAATCAGCCCTTAATAATTCTGCAGCACTAAGGTCTGTCAGATGATCCTGGGCCAGAAGGCTTTTTTAGTAGAGCGAGTGTCCAGGTGTTCAGAGGTCTCTATAAACTAGCTAAGTTTTAGAAGCTATGCTTTGTGCTTCCCATAATTTAAGTTAACTCAGTCATTCTGGATTTCTGAAGGGGTTGAAAACTTAGAGTCTCATAGCCAATCCTGGCTCTTTACTTTGAGAGAAAAGATTTGAGTGGATGGTTTTCAGCTGACATTTATTCTAAAGCCAAGGAAACATCCAGGTTCAGAACTAAGTGTTTTAGTTAGGATAGATGACAGAGGTGCTGGTTAGTCAACAAAATGATGGACTGCGTATTAGGACTATCTTGTAACTCACTGGTACAAATAGGCATAATTATGCTCTAATTGTATTTTGAGAGAAAAGTTTCCTTTTAACAGGAAGGGTGATGTGTAGGAGGAGCTAAGGTGGGAGGAGTACTGAGAGGAAGAAAAGGAGTAAGAAGAGGAGGAGAAGTAGGAGAGGAGAAGCTAGGTGATGAAAGAGAGAAAGAGAGAGAAGGGGGAACATAGAGGCAGATGTTCATGTATCTCCACCAGTCAAAGACAGTTGATATATCTAGGTTGGGTATTGGGTTACACTTCTGATTCAGCATTATCAAACTTATAAAGCCTTTGATTAATATTTTAAAAAATTGTATAAAAGCAAAAATGAAAGAGGGCATGGGATAGGGGTTTTCTCTAGAAGGGAAATGGGGAAAGGGGATGGCATCTGAAATGTAAATAAAATATCCAATAAAAATTTAAAAAATAAATAAAAATTAAAAAAGAAAAACATTTAAGAACCCTATAGCAATCGGTCAATTAAGTGTTAAAAATGAAAACATTGACAAGTGCAAGGACTGGAAAACACACATTTTCCAAGAAATGAGGAGAGGCAACCTTTTCAGGTAAAGAAGAGAAAACTGAAACTGTTTCTCCACAGAAAGTTCCCAAACCAACAAAAACTCAAGGGACTCATAGCAAATTATCAGAAGACTAAAAGAGGTGAAGGTTTATCATTTCCTAGAGAAACAACAATATAATTACATTATAATTAATGAATCATACAACATAATCTCAGCACTGGAAAAAGGAAACACAAAAACAGACCTGTGAATCTAGCATGGCCATTTAAATAAGAACTGCAAGATGTAATCAGAATAAACATTACAAAATCACTGGTCAGCACTCATCCTGTTCATTCTGGTTCTCGACTCTGACAATGTGAGATGGACTGGGAGTGGAGGGTCTTCCAAAAAACTGAAGAGATTAAACATCCTGATATTTCAAATTAAGAAGAAAAAAGGTTGAATACTAAAAACATCTCATTCTTTTATGTTAAAAAAAAAGGATAAAAAAAAGGCGTGGTGGCGCACGCCTTTAATCCCAGCACTTGGGAGGCAGAGGCAGGCGGATTTCTGAATTCGAGGCCAGCCTGGTCTACAGAGTGAGTTCCAGGACAGCCAGGGCTACACAGAGAAATCCTGTCTCAAAAAACCAAAAAAAAAAAGATATCCATTAGGATCACTTAGAATCCACGTTGTTTCCTATGATTGATGATTAGATAATAAGCGTGCACCACATTTATGAAATGGAAACTCAAAAAAATATAAAATACCAGATTAAAAAAAACACTGTATGCTTTCTATTATACGCATAAACTTGCTTGATTTGCTTTAATTCCACTATGAGATGGACTTTGAAGACATGTCTCTCCCTATGTTCATGTATGATGCTATATGATTCTATATGAATATTTTCCATGTGAGTGCGTGTGACACACCACAGAGCAGGGTGTCAGATCCTCTGGATCTGGAGTAGTAGGTAGTTAACCTGGGTGTTGGTATCTAAAATCAGATCCCCCTGCCCAAACCGAAATGCTTCCTTTGTGACCTGCACAGCTCACAGAGTCTTTTCAACCAATAAAAAATAGACTCTCACAGACTAACAAGAAAAATTTAAATTCATAAAGAAGGGAATAAATTAATCCTGGGAACCTGAACCTCAGTATTTAGATGTTAGTTATAGGACCAGGTCAGAGGCCTGTGGACCAGCCCTGGTAACTGTTATCTGAGACACAATAATCATGGTTACCTCTCCTGCTGCACCTTCCACTGCTGTTGTCCAGGCCCGTTTTGTGTAGAGAAAAAGCCAAGAATAAAATGCCCAAATATATTCAAGTCTTCATCAAAAGCTGTGAGGCATCTCAGCCGGAAAAATTAGAATTTCAAAAATGTTAACCGTGATTGTAATTGGTTAGAAGAAAAAGAGGCTCAAAACTCCCAGAAAAAAAAAATAACTCAAGGTGACCCCTAAGCTGTTATATCTCTACCCCTCCACCTACGTTTGATCTTTCTTTCAGACACAGTGACCCCATTCTCTAAAGCTCTCTTTGAAAATGGAAGTGATCAGAAAGGTGGGCTACGTATTTATAACCAACCACTCATGGGCCCTAAAGGTCTCAGTTAAACCCAGCCACTCTGATGCCCTCACAAAAAACAAACTCAAAGAATGTGTGCTTCTTGTCACATGACTTACGGAACGAAATGTAGAATTTGCCCTATCCACAGAACAACACCATGAACACATCAAATACTTCTACATCACAAAAACTCTTTGTACCACGAAATTGAATTTGCCTGAATGATGCCTTTGGGACTGGTAGTGGTAGAAGTTCAAAGAACGTTACTCAGGTAAGGCCGACAGACCATAAGCACCTCCATCCTACCAGTTCCTAAACTATTTGTCAAATTTATCCAATGAAACTGAACTGTGAGAGAGAACATTTAGAACTTCTATAAATCAGACCTCAAGTTTCCCTGTATGTCCTCCCAGTGCACAACAAAAGCCTCTGTGTACACCCTGGGTAGTCAGAGTATACGCACCACAGCATCCAATGGCCAGAACTGCACAGCCTCCCCTCCCCGAGGAATCCACTCTTAGGGAGGAAACAAAGTCAATCACCTCTACCTAGATCAAAATGTGTGTAAAGAGAACAGTGTGGTTCAGAGTTGACCCTAGTTCCAGCAGACCGGAGACTCTGAGAGCTCCGCTGATGTGCTCCTCCTGGTCTGGAATCAGTTGTCCTCATCTTCTCCACGGTAGGTCTGTGGTCTCCCTCAGAGCTATAAATGGGTGTGGCCGAGGAGAATCCTAGAAGAACCCGCATGTTATCTTTCTCAGATGCTTCTGGCTGCGAGGCCTGCCCATGTCCCTCATTAGCTTGGACAACCCAGCTCGGCCTCAGGAACTTAGCACCTCCCCTACTGGAGGGTTAGTGATCAAGCGACTCAGACAGGACAGGTCTTCCCAGATCCACCCTTCCACATGATGTTATCAGTGAAGTCAATTCATATGCTGGGGTTCCTCTTTATTTGTAATCACCCCCCCCACCCCCAAATCAAGAGCAAAGCAAGGCCATTGCCCTGGGAAGCAACAGACTGGGAACAGAGCTCTGTGAGGCAACGTAGCTCATGTCAGACACATGTTCCTAAAAGACTGAAAATCCAGATGTTCTATCTATGCCTTCCCAGGGAGGGAATCACTCAACACACAATTCAAAGATTAATTAAGAAAAAAAATCTCCCCGTCACCCTCTCCTTTCTGCTCACACAGACTCCTAGCTAGTCTCCCCCCCTGAAGATACCACATCTTGAGGCATCCCAGGAGATCTGCTGCACTCAGGGCATCTGACTCCACAGCCGGAGACGCCCCAGATCTACTGCATTCAGGGTAACTGGCACTACAGCATGAGGCATCCGAGGAGATCTGCCGCTCACAGGGTAACTGAGCGACTGATTGCACCTTGTCTGCTTCCCTGAGGACACCACAGCTTGAAGGTATCCTAGGAGTTCCCATGAAAACAGTTCAACTGGGCAACTGCCACCACAGTCTGAAGACCTCCTGGGGACTCTGCGGCATTCAGGGCAACTGACCCAACAGACTGAAAGTCCACCTGAAGTTCTGCTGCACACAGGGAAACAGAACCTGCAGTCCGTAGGCACCCCTGGAGAACAGCTTCACACAGGACAACAGCTTGACTGCTCCTCTGAAGACCCAACAGTCTGAAGGCCTCCCAGGAGATCTACTGCAGCCAGGGCAACAGATCAGCAGCTTCTCTGCCCCTCTGAAGACCCCCAATTGGAGGTCTGCTGCAGCCAGGCCTACAGGACTACCAAGAGACCTGAAGCAAACCAGGGACAAAAGAAACAGTCTCCAGACAGAGTCACCCAAACCAGAAAATACCGTGGATAACCAGATGGCAAGAGGCAAGCACAAGACCATAAACCACAGAAGTCAATATAGGTGGGCATCATCAGAACCCAGTTCTCCCACCACAACAAGCCCTGAATACACCAACACATCTGAAAATCAGGAAGCTGACGTAAAATCCTATCTCATGAAGGTAATATCATGAAGATAATGGAGTCCTTTAAGGAGGATATAAATAACTTGCTGAAAGAAAGAGGGGAAACCCTGGAAAACACGTAGAAGCCCTTAAAGAGGAAACAAATAAATCCCTTAAAGAAATACAGGAAAACACAATCAAACAGGTGAAGAAATTGCATAAAGCAACCCAAGACCTAAAAGTGAAAGTAGAAACAGTAAAGAAAACACAAATGGAGGCAAACCTGGAAATGGAAAACCTAGAAAAGAGGTCATGAGTTACAGATGCAAGCATCACCAACAGAATATAGGAGACAGAAGAAAGAATCTCAGGTGTAGAAGACACCACAGAAGACACTGACACAAAGGTCAAAGAAAACCCAAAAAAATAAAAAACTCCTAAACCGAAACATCCAGTAAATCCTGGACTCACAAAAAAAGACCAAATCTAAGAATAACTGGAATAGAGAAGAACAAAGATTGACAGCTCAAAGGATCTGAAAACTTCAACAAAATCACAGAAGAAAACTCCCCTAACCTAAAGAAAAAAGATGGCTGTAAAGGTACAAGAAGCCTATAGAACACCAAATAAATAGGACCAGAAAAGAAAATCCTCTAGTCACATAATGATCAAAATACTAAACACATAGAACAAAAAAAAAAAAAAGAATATTAAAACCTGCAAGAGAAAAGGGCCAATTAACATACAGAGGTAGACCTATCAGAATTACACCAGACGTTTCAACAGAGACTATGAAAGCCAGAAGAGCCTGGTCCGAGGTCATGTAGACTCTCAGAGAACACAAACCCCAGCCGAGGCTACCACACCCAGCAAAACTCTCAATCGACATAGATGGAGAAACCAAAATATTCTAGGACAAAACCAAATTCAAACAGCATCTACCTACCAATCCAGCCCTACAGAGAATCCTAGAAGAAAAATTCCAACACAAGGAAGGTACCCACACCAAACACAACACTAGATACTAAGTATCTCACAACAAAGCCAAAAGGAGAGAAATCCAAGCACATAAAGCCACCCACAAAAACAAATATAACAGTAACCAAGAGTCATCTGTCTTTAATATATCTCAATTTAAATGGACTCAACTCACGCTACCAGACTGGATTCTCAAACAAGATCCAGCATTTTGCTGCATACAAGAAGCACACCTCTATAACAAAGACAGGCACTACCTCAGAGTAGAAGGGTGGAAAAGGGTCTTCCAAGCAAATGGTCCCAAGAAACAAGCTGGAGTTACCATCCTATTATTCTATAAAATACTTTCAACTAAAAGTTATCAAGTATGATGAGGAATGACACTTCATATTCATCAAAGGGAAAATTTACCAAGAGAAAGTCTTAATTCTGAACATCTATGTACCAAATGCAAGGGCACCCACATTCATTAAAGAAACTTTACTAAAGCTCAAAAGACATATTGAAACCCACACAATAATAGTGGGAGACTTCAACATCCCACTCTCACCAATGGACAAGTCATTGAAACAGAAACTAAACAGAGACACAGTGAAACTAATAGAGGTTATGATCCAAATGGATTTAACAGATATCTACAGAACATTTCACGCTAAAACAAAAGAATATACCTTCTTCTCAGAACATCATGGTACCTCCTTCACAATCAATCACATAACTGGTCACAAAACAGGCCTCAACAGATATAAGAAGATTGAAATAATCCCATTCATCCTATCAGTTCACCATGGCCTAATGCTGGTCTTCAAGAACAGCAAAACAACAGAAAGCCCACATACACATGGAAACTCAACCACTCTCTACTCAATGATAACTTGGTCATGGAAGAAATCATGAAATTAAAAATTAAAAAATTCCTGAAATTTAATGTAAATGATGACATATCATACCCAAAATTATGGGACACAATGAAAGCAGTGCTAAAAGGACAATTCATACTGCTAAGTGCCCTGGTAAAGAAACTGGGAATATCTTACACTAGCAATTTAACAGCACACCTGAGAGCTCTATGACAAAGAGAAGCAAACTCACACAAGTGTACATGGCAGGAAATAGTGAAACTCAGGGCTGAAATCAACCAAATAGAAACAAAAGGAACAATACAAAGAATCAACAAAACCAAAAGCTGGTTCTTTGAGAGACTTAAGATAAATAAACCCCTAGCCAAACTAACTAAAAGGCCCAAAGGCAGTATTCAAATTAACAAAAATCAGAAAGGAAAAGGGAGACATAACAACAGAAACGGAGAAAATCAAAAAAATCATCAGATCCTACTACAAAACCTATACTTAACAAAACTGGAAAATCGAGATGGAATGGATGGTTGTTCTAGACAGATACCACATACCAAAGTTAAATCAAAGAAGGGGTAAACTATCTAAACAGGCTCATATCCCACAGGGAAACTCATTAAAAACCTCCCAACCAAAAAAGTGCAGTGCCAGATTGATTTAGTGTAGAATTTTACCAGACCACCAAAGAAGATCTAATACCAATATTCCTCAAACTCTTCCATAAAATAGAAACAGAAGGAACACTACATAATCTGATACCTAAACCACACAAGGACCCAACCAAAAAACAGAACTTCAGACCAATCTCGCTTATCAATATCGATGCAAAAATATTCAATAAAATCTTGCAAACCAAATCCAAGAACACATCAAAACCATCGTTCACCATGATAAAGTAGGCTTCATCCCAGGGATGCAAGGTTGGTTCAATATATGGAAAACTATTAACATAACCTATTATACAAACAAAGTCAAAGAAAAAAAAACACATGATCATCTCATTAGATGCAAAAAATAGAGCATTTGACAAAATACAACACCCCTTCATGTTAAAAGTAATGGAGAGATCAAGAATTCAAGGCATATACTTAACCATAATGAAAGCAATTTACTGCAATCCAACAGCCAACATCAAATTAAATGGAGATACTTGAAGGAACTTACAGTTCCTTTAAAACAGTGGATGAGACAACTTAGAAAACTGAAACTAGATCTACCTGAAGACCCAGCGACTACACTCTTGGGAATATATCCAAAAGATGCCCCACCATGCCATAGGGGCATGTGTTCCACTATGTTCATAGTAGCCTTATTTGTGATAGCCAGAAGCTGGAAACAACCCAGATAGATGTCCCATGATAGAATGGATACAGAAAATGTGGTTCATTTACACAATGGAATACTACTCAGCTATTAGGAACAAGGACATTTTGAGTTTTGCAGGCAAATGGATGGAACTAGAAAATATCATCCTGAGTGAGGTACTCAGACTACAAAGGACACACATGATATGTATTCAGTAATTAATAAATTGATATTAGCCAAAAACAAAAAAACAATCTAAACAAACAAACAAAAATCCCAAGATACAGTCCACAGAACTCAAAAACTCACGACTGCCCTCAGAAAGACCCAAAAAGCAGCTGAAAGAGTCAGATGTAGATATTTGCACCCAACCAATGGACAAAAGCTGCTGACCCCTGTGGCTGAATTAGAGAAAAGCTGGAAGAAGCTGAAGAGGGGGGCAACCCTGTAGGAGGAGCAGCAGTCTCAATTAACTTGGATCCCCAAGACCTCTGACACTGGACCACCAACCAGGCAGCACACACCAGCTGACATGAGGCCCCCAACAGGTCTACAACAGAGGACTGCTGGGTCTGGGTTCAGTCAGAGAAGATGCACCTAATCCTCAGGACACTGGAGGCCCCGGGAACTTTAGATGTCTGGTGTGTTGGGTGGTAGGAACATCCTAGTGGAGACAGCAGGGTGGGGAGGAAGTATGGGATGTGGAACAGTTGCAGGGAAGACCAGGAGGGGAATAAAATCAGGAGTGTAAAAAAATAATAAAAAAAGAAAAAAAAATCTCTGTGAAAATAGTATGAATGTAGCTTAGGTTAAAAAGGAGGCAACCTAGAAGAGATTTTGCATTCCACACATGTCGTTATCCTTAACGCTTTTTTAGGTTCTCACCCCAAGTTATAATGTGAACAATTTAAGGATGGACAGAACACTCAAGCTGATCAAGCCAGCCACTTAGGCAGAAGGGAGATTTACATGGCAAAGATATTCTACAATTATTTCTTAAGTATACCAGTGTCCTGAAACAGCAGGTCATTCTGCACTGGCACAGTGCTAAGTGGAAGGTCTCAGAGGATAGAAAAGTTAAAAAAAGTAGAAGATACAAAGTATAAAGTTGGGGTGGTTAGCCAGGAGACAAGGCTTATGCTAAGGAAGCTTGTGGAGAATAGCAGCTTGTACACTACCTACAGGGAAAATGGAAAGAGGTGGGAGACTTCAATGAAGTCAGCAGAATCCACCACAGCATGGGACAAATTAAAGAAGGATCTAATCAAACAATAATGCCCACTGAGAACAGGGTGATCTCATCAACATTACTGACCCTGCCTACAGTGGTTTCTGACTGATATCATCAGCCCCCTGTGGTAGGAACTGTTGGAATCTCAGGATGAGAGATACTCTCTCTCCAAAGGACCTGGGCCCAGACCATTACCAGCTCTCCCAAGCACATTCCTGCTTTCAAAGGAGCTCTGTTGTTTTTGTTTTTTTGATAAATACCTCAAGGCCTTAGGGAAAAGCCCCAGGTCCCAGGCCATTACAGGCTCTGCCAAGCATGTGGCTGTGTTTGAGATGGAGCTATGTAATTCTCTATCTATGAAGGCCTCAGGGAAAGCATTGCTTGGGCAGGCCAGTCCTCACCACAACAGTGTTTTTGCTTTTCAAAAGGATTAACCAGATGTCTTGCCCATGTGGCCGAACTATGCTTCTCTCAAGAAGAAAAACGATCCTTTATGGCACACCAGGCATGAGTGTTGGTTGCGACCCTGCAATGCTCCTTAAAGCAGATTTTAAGAGTGACTTTGATCTGGGGTTGGGTCTAGAAGTTGCTTGTTAATCAACCTTGACTCCTTTTTATGTTTTGGACCTACATTTCCTGACAATCCCAGTGAACAAACATGTGTATTCTAGCATCCTGATCTCCTAGACGCTCCCTTACCATGCCTGTGGGTGTTTTAGAGGCAGTCCCTCCCTCAGCTGAAGTCTACTCTCTGTGACTCACTATCTTCCAAACCTTTGAAAATCCTTTACATCATAGATTGTATTGTTTTCATCATAGCTTAAATTTGGAGTGCTACCCAGTGTGTGAGATGGCATTCACAACCACCAAAAAATTGCATCCAAATGGATCTATTTAAGGCCAGGGCACAATGTCTAACTAGAAGATACCAGACAAACGAGGCCTTCCGAATTTGGCATCCTGCTAAGGATGTTTCTACATGCAAGCCCTTGCTCCAAGCGGTTTGTGCAGATGCAGCTCATGCAATGAAGTTATTCAGATGCCACCTCTGAGTACATCTAGAGGCTAAGACCACATGGAACCTCACAGGTGCCTGCTAGTTTCCAACTCCCCCAGGGGAGGGCGAACCACCCGGACTCCAGCTTCTCAGACCACCTCTCCTCCAGGTTAGGGGCAGTTTTCACATGCTCACCATGCTCTCCCAAGCACATTCCTGCTTTCAAAGGAGCTCTGTTGTTTTTGCGATGTAGTAGCTCGGCCTGTCGGCACTCCACTAAGGCATCCAGAAGCAGAGGTCAAACCACGTCACACCTACCACTCAAGGCAGCTTGCTCAGCAATGGAAGTACACGGCAAAGCAACCAGAAGTACCCGCCTTTTCTGAGTGAAACGTCTCCTCAGAGGCTCTGATTGGCCAGTGAATCTTGACTGACATGATTATCTCCCTGTAGGGATATAGTATGCTGAATGAGTAGTGTGGAGCAAAGCACCAGGAAGAACCCTCCTCTCCTTATGCGTGGAAGGTCTTCTTGGAGGCTCTGATTGGCTGGGAATCTTGAGTGACATGAGCACCTCCCTTAGGGTTGGAGCACCCTGAACGCACGCAGTAAAGGCTTTCCTGTCCCGGGATTCTAGTGCAGAAGCAGACAGTTTTCGGATCTGCAAGATTTTTCTTTCAGTATCACTTGCGCCTGTCCTCCAATACCTTTTTTTGTCTTCCAGAACTATTATACAGAATATTCGTCGTCTTTGTCTTCATCGTCGTTGTCGCCGTCGCCGTCGTCCTCATCCTCCTCCTCCTCTTCTTCTTCCTCCTCCTCTTCCCCCCCCCCGTGGTCCTCATCTGCATCCTCCTCCTCCTTTAGTCAGGATGGAATCCTTGCACAGTCCATTATTCACCTTGGAGCAGATTGATCTATATGACAACAGGCAGAAGGCCTCCAAGAATATTAACAATTATAGAAGGATTTTAGGACACAAAACAGTATATGTGTTTTTGTGATTTCACACTGATGTCAGGAAAAACGGAATTAATATTCACCTGCTACATATTGTAATGATCTGAAAATCCCTGAAGGAGGATCCTAGAGTCAGGTACTATGGAAAAACAAAAAGCGCTCATTCTGCAGAAACAACTAGCACATGGGTCTCAACCATTCTTTGAAATGGTAATCCAGAGAAAGGCACGCAGACCTTCATATAGGGAACAGGTGGAACTCTCTAGAAGAATTCGGTAATCTAATATTTCATTAGTGGGTGCTAGGGGGTCACCGGTTGTCAGTGATTTGAATTCCTACCTCATGAACAGTTAAACATATGATGATATAGGGCTGGCCAACCTGGTTGGCTGGCTCTAGGATATTTTCCCATTTTTGTAGTTATTATCCCTAGGCTATTCTCTAGGAGGAGGGTAAGGATCTTGTTCTGGATTTTATGGTCTGTTGCTAGAGCTGGTGTCTTATGAATTAGATCCTGGGACTTATGATTGACTCCTGGAGATGGTGCCTTATGGCCTATCAGGCCTGGTCCTCCAAATGGAGACCAATAGGATCCTTAAATAGAGACAAATGGGGTTTATCTGGACCTGTCAATACAATTCTCCAGACAACCCTGGGACAAAAGCGGGAAATGGATGCCGATCACTGTGGAGAACTATCGTTAGCCAGCACATCTTCCTCACTGCGAAGGTGAGAAACTCTGTCGGTATTAGTGATGGTTTTCCAGATGAACAGAACTCATAGCAGGGATCTCGTTATGTATGCATAACACGGATGTATAGGAATGAATCTCAGAATGTCGTCCCACAAATAAAACAGAGACTTTGTACCAATGGAAGGTTGAAGAATACAGCAGTGCCTGTATGTCTCAGATGGTCTTCAGCACACACCAAAATTCCAAAGACAGAACCTCTGATGCTAGATAATAAAGTGATCTTTCTTGCCAGAGTATAGCAAGCAGAAAATCAGAAGGACCTTCCATCTTCGATATCCTTTATATACGTAGGCTGCCACCAGAAGCTGTGGTCTAGATTAAAGATTTTTCCTATCATCTCAAAAGCTCCATATTAAAGAAGGAATATTCCATGTTCAATATTGCAAATCATAAAAAGCCCTCATGGTGCCCACTTGTTTCAGTTTTAAATAATTAACTTTAGTAATTTGAACTGAAGTACATTTTACCTCATCTGAATGCTGTCTGTCTCAAGGCTGTGACATCTGCGTAAAAGACTCCATTTATTTATACATTATTTTTATTTTATGTCTCTGAGGGTTGTCCTGGCACTTATTTGAGTGCTGTACCTGCAGTGGCCAGACGAGAGCATTAGACCCCTTGTGATTGCAGTTACAGCAACTGGTTTAATGCCCTGTGGTTTCTGAGACTGTAACATGTGTCATCATCTGTAACATCCAATGCTCATAATTAAGCCATCTCTTTATTTAACATAATTTCATTTAAAATTAATTTTTATATATTTGAAATATGATATATCATTGTCTGTACCCTTCATGTTTTTACATTTTTCCAATAATGGCAAACAATGTGGTAGATTTGGTAAAAACACGATAAATAAGTAAGTTAAAGTCGCCGGGCAGTGGTGGCACACACCTTTAATCCCAGCACTTGGGAGGCAGAGGCAGGCGGATTTCTGAGTTTAAGGCCAGCCTGGTCTACAGAGTGAGTTCCAGGACAGCCAGGACTACACAGAGAAACCCTGTCTCAAAAAACCAAAAAAAGAAAGTTAAAGTCATTCTCTTAACCATAAGCAAAATATTTACTTATAAGCTTGATTCTACAACTGAACTGCTAGCTGCTCAGACTCTCCTTCATCTATGCCCTTTCATCTAGCTAGTCAACTTTTCTCTTGAGATCATCAAACACATGTGCACTGCACTGCTCTCTTTCCTCCATTCAGTTTCATGTGTGCATGTGTGTCCTGCTTTTTCTTTCCACTCTGCTTTCAGGATGCCATTCTAAGCAAAGAAGCAGAAATAGAGTCCTCCAAAGAGAGTACCCAGCAAGAGACTTCTCAGACGTCTAATGGCTATAAAAGAAGGATGTATCTCCCTCACTACACACTTGGGAGGGTGAAACAGGTCATTTCATGGTAGTCGTCCTGATCTGGCTCCAAGCCATGGCTGTAGTAGGCCAAAGTTTGTAACTTAACAGAAGAGCACCTCAATGCATCCAGCTGACTTTGCTTCAAGTCATTCATCAAAGACCACAAGACTCCTCTCAAGCAGTTTGCCTTAAAATAGGCAGGAACTTTCCATGCTTTAGCATTTTTGTCTATTGAGACTTTCAGAGGCACACCCAAACTCCATCATTTCAGACACCTAGCTGCATCTGAAAAGGCAATGTCTTCCTATGCTTAGGTATTTTACTAATCAATTACGTTTTCTATGAACCATAATGAAATATACTTCAACAATTTATCCCCTTACTTCTCCCCTCTCCATCCTAAATTCTTCCCCGACAATTTCTTACTTGTTACATATGTGTGACTGTGAAGACTCAAATACATAAATAAAACTTGTTGACTGTGTTTTTATTGGTTGTTTGAATATGGTTCAAGGACTGCACATGTTGTGTTGATTAGCCAAATAGGGAACTCATTGCCTGGGGCTAATTCTCCTACTTGAGAGTTCCACTCTTTAATAAGCAATAGGACTTCGGGAGCACAAAGCATCCAAAGATCAAGAGGAAACTACGATAGCCCCTCCTCTGTGAAGTAGATACAGTCCCACATTGAATCCAAAAGCTGCAAGTGGATTATTTTATTTACCTAGTGAGCTTTTTGCTATTAATCGTGGCAAACCTCACTTACCTTTCATATAGACGTAGATGTCACCCAAATTCCCCAGAATGATTATCCTAGACTTTTCCCCTACTTCTCTCAAAGACTTCCAGGTACTGGAAAAAAAGTATTCAACATGTGAGCAATGGGCGACATTCCCATTTAAAACCCGCATCTCGCTTCGACTCCTGCCTCTTCTGTACCACACTCTTCCATGACCCTCATAAAGACTGTTATGTTTTCAACTGTCAATGCTAAAAAGGAACAATATTATTCCACAAAGAGTCAAAGCATATGGAAGATGGAACAGACCAAAGCAAGACCTAATCCACCAGGAAAACATGACCTCATGAAGTTCACTGCTCAGCTTCTTGAGATTATGATGAACTTGCCTAGACTACAGAGTACTTAGGTCTCCCTAGTTTTCCAGCTCTGTCATTTATGGGTATTTCCATAAATGAGGGCTTTTCTGTATGTCTTGTCATATAGAATCAGAAGTTAATGCTATAGAAATATACTTCTCAGCCCGGCTGTGGTGGTGCATGCCTTTAATCCCAGCGCTTGGGAGGCAGAGGCAAGTGGACTTCTGAGTTAGAGGCCAGACTGGTCTCCAGAGTAAATTCCAGGACAGCTAGCGCTATACAGAGAAACCCTGTCTCAAAACTAGCCCCATATATATATATGTGTGTGTATATATATATATATATATATATATATATATATATACATATATATGTATATATGTATATATATGTGTGTGTATTATATATTATTAATTTATTATAATTATCAATATATTATGTATATTATAATATATATTATACCATCAATGTATATACACACACATATATATACACTATACACTATATGTGTATGTATGGTATAAGTGTGTGTGTGTGTGTGTGTGTGTGTGTGTGTGTGTATTCCGTCACTGTATACACACATATATACACTTCTATACTATTAGGAAACAAAACAAAGTTGTTTGAGTTACTCTTTCAATCAGTAAGCAATATTTTGTGGTGTGATAAATCAAATGTATATTTTAGTCTATGATTTCAGGGAGAATAAATCAACTATAACCAAAAAAACCCCACAAGGTTTTAACTTACATGAGTTGTTAGTTGTCAAAAAAAATCCTGACCTACAGCAGAGTTTATTCTCCCTTCTAATACAGAATGCCCTGTCAGAGTCAGATGCATTGTTCAACCTGAACCATATTTTCTTTTCACTCCTTTTGTTTTCTCAGTTAAATCATATTTAGTGGGATGTTTTCCTCTGCTCAGATCACTGCATATATGAACAGAACCATAATCTGTCTCACAATCCATCCCAGTCCCAGCAGATCAGATTCTGACAACTCAGCCAACTGCTCTTCCTGGTTGTGGAAGTGACTTTCCTGGACAGCGGCTGCCACACTCAGCATAGTATTGCTTGTTGTCTACCTCACAGCTCACTCCTGCTGCATCAATGGAGAATTCTAGAAACATCTCACAAGGTGCCTCCAACTGTTGCTACTAATTGTTAGCTCTCCCCAGAATCTGTCACTATCTAGTGTCACCCAGCTGGGCCTCAGGACAGCAGCAGCTTCCCTACTGGATGAGGAGAGACGAAATGAGTCAGACAGCACAGGCCTTCCCAGCTCTGCACTTCCACAATAGGGGCAGATAGGGACTGAGTTTGGAAACTTTGTAGGTAGGAAGAAATTCTTGCAGTCTCTCAGAGCATGTCTTCTTCTTCAACCAAGGAACAGGGGACATCATGTGTACATCCTATCCCATACCTACACTCCAGTTCAGCCATTACTTTGCTTCATAGCTGGGAAGTCCTGCAGCCAAATATAGGTCACACTCAAACAGTAATTGTTCTTCAAGCAAAATTAGCTCTTAGGTGAAAAACAATGAGTTGTCTATAGAAGGATTTGGAGACAGAACAGAGATGGTGGAAATGTCATAATTATACTGGCAAAATATTGTTTTAAAAGTTGAAGTGGACTTGATGATCATGTGCGCCAGGAAGCATGCCAAGTATTACTTAAGCCTATTCTCTCAGGGGTATCATCTTAAACCTTGGAAGAAAACTGTCTTATAGGCAGGAACACAAGCATTACCTAGACATTCTTTTTGGTAAGACTAGTGTAACTACAGTAATTTCATTTCTCAGTAAGTTCGATTTTTTATCCAATTCTTGAAAGACTGGTATTGGACACAAAAATGGGTGAGTATCCCAGCACTTGGGAGGCAGAGGCAGGCAGATTTCTGAGTTCAAGTCCAGCCTGGTTGGTCTACCGAGGGAGTTCCTGGACAGCCAAGGCTATACAGAGAAACCCTGTCTCGAAAAACCAAAAAAAAAAAAAAAAAAAAAGGTTGAGTATGACACTTATCAATCATCTAAAATTGATTACCTCACTGTTCATTGCTAATATTAAGTTCCATCAAAGCAGGGAATTTACCAACTTCTCTTGTCCGGTCCCTTTCTGTCGCCACTTTCCAAGCACCATGACTACAGGCCTGTGCCACCATGTCTAGCTGAGGTGGCTTCCACTGCATTTACTGAGTCAGTAGAGACCCAGCATGAGTAAGACAAGCAGTTCCACATATATATTCAGTAGTGACTTAGCACCCTGAGTCTGGGTTTCACCATCTAGAGAATAAGGACAGAGCTCTGCCCTAGTCCTTTGGTGACTTATAACAGACATTATGATGAAGCAAAACAATACTGCTCCTAATTTGAAAGACAGTGGAATTTAAGTCAGCAGGGCTGCATTTCATGGTAGACTTCTCTTACTAGAGTTAGGACCACAGTCTGTGTCCTAGCTACCCTAACCAGAGAGACTCAGCCTCTCATCCTCAATAAGCCAATGAAAAGAACTGATGTATCTAGCTGTGACACACCCACCTATAATGCTGGTAATATGGAGGCAAAGTGGACAGAATTCTCTGATATTCTAGAACAGATAAGTGTTGTATATTTTACATTTTATATCTTATTGTATATTTTAAATTTTATTTTATATTTTATTTTATTTAATATTTATTTTATATTTCATAGTTTATATTTATATTCATATTATATCATATATATAATTTATTATATTTTGTATTTTATATTTAATGTTATATTTTATATTATTTTATATTTTACTGTACTTTTATTTTTTATTTCTATTTTCTATTCTGGGAGAGAGGCTCTGTTTTTGTGTCAACACAAAAAGTATCTGGACCCCTTCCAAACTAATATGGACCAGATATGATAGTGGAAGCCCCCTGAAGATCTTGGCTACAGATGGAAAAGAAAAATTCAAGACCAAACAGGACAGGCAACATAAATTGCTGATCCTTCCACAGGGAAACAACCTCGAAACATGCGTAGATATAAAAGTATCTCTAGCCAAAACTTCAGCTAAAATCAGACAATTAATCTTGTTGGTTATGGAATCTTTAAGATTCATCACGACATCTCTCACATGGCATGAATAAGGATTTATTACGTTTGGTTATTGATCAGATTAACTCGTGAAAGGACAGTCGTCTTTCATCTGCTCAAACAAGGAACAAAAATTCATCTTTAATTGATCTGTGCACCTCGCACAATCTATGTAAATATCTTAATGATACTAAAATGTTGGTTGTAAGATTCATATATTACACAATGGGCAGCTCTGACAAGATTCATCTGCAGCAACTCTGAAGTGACCTGCTGTTCCAACTGTCTCCCAAACACCATCAGGAGTAGCTGCTGATTCCAGACAGACTTGGTTCATCCAGACAGAGCCAGTCAGAACTTCAGTCAAGCCCTGAGCCCTCTAAGCGAACAGAAACTGGATGACAGATGCAAAGGCTACTTTCTTAAGTCAAACCAATTTTTCTAATTTTCCTATCCCTCCTTACCTCTTTAAAAAATTTTGTCACTGGGTAGTTGTGGCGCACGCCTTTAATCCCAGCACTTGGGAGGCAGAGGCAGGGGGATGATGGTGATGGAATAACGATCAATAATCAATGCCAATCAATAATCAATAGATGGTAATCAATAATCACCAATACTAATTGATAACCAATAATGATCAATAATTGATGGCACACGCCTTTAATCCCAGCACTTGGGAGACAGAGGCAGGAGGATTTCTGAGTTTGAGGCCAGCATGGTCTACAGAATGAGTTCCAGGACATCCAGGGCTACACAGAGAAGCTCTGTCTCATAAAACCAAAAATAAAATTGTCACCCCTCTTCCAAATGATTATAATTTTGAACAGGGAGGAAATAGATAGGAGAGATTACTAAATTTATTCTTGAACAAAGCACTGTATAGTCATAATCTTATAATGACAGAAATCTTTGTTAATCAATGCCAAACTGAACTTATAATTTCTTACACTGGCACAGAATTTATACATTGATACAGATTTAAGGTTTCCATTAGCACAAATCTTTGTATATTGATACAATATTTGAAATTAATATTTTTACTTGTAGATAGGCATTGTACCTATGCAACCCATTTGATAATACAAAGCTTTGACCCAATTCTCTATAGCTGCTGTTTAGGATGACTAACTGTTAGGATGACTAAGTAATGCAAGTTAAGGGCCAGACAGTAAACTCATAGTTATATTAGATTCTGATTTAATTATAGTATATAATATAAACATATATATTTATATATTTATTTATATAGAATATATATCATTTATATATAAATATATAAATAAATTAAATATATTTATTTACATATAAAATAAATAAATAAATATATATAAATATATAAATATATATTCTATATAAATAAATATATAATATATGTTTAATTATAATAAATTATTTTTAAAGTATTTTCAATATTATTCAAATACAAATAGCTAAGGGTAGTCAAGATTTAACAGTCCAGATATACTTTATATAGATACATAGTCTTCAAACACATGAGAAATTCACAGAATATGGCATTCATTATCATTTCATTATTATTAGTGTATATCATGCCTTATAGTTTACATAACTGCTGAAACTATGTTCAATGTATATCTGAAATAAAAGGCATTCTAATGGACAGAAGTGTGAAATGTTACCAGCGTTGTGAGAGCCTGAGAGCCGATCCCACCCCTCCCTCTCTGTCGCACTCAGCATGGGGGACCCTGCACATCACCTGGGAAGCACAATGGAGCCGCCCTAGTGGGGAAGGCGTGGGTGAGCCGCCCCGAGGGCAGGAGAGCAGGGTAGCTGGCCTCGCCCCTTGCTGCGTGTGGCGCTGAGTGAGACAGCCAGTGAGGTGTTGTAGACGTCACCCTGGTGGTGTGGGTGCAGGAGAACTAAAAAGCTGACCGACTAAGTGCCGGGACCCAGATCCAGAAATCTGTGTTCGTTCACCCCGACATCGACACCGACCGTGAACGACAGGAACGTGTGAGTGGGGCCAGGCCCTCACGTACACACGAGAATAATTTCCTAAAGAATGATTTTCTCAAGCTTTTTTTCAAAGTATTAAGGTTTTCTAAGACTCGGGGCAGTGAGACAAAAGCTGGTTGATGGACCCCCGTGAAAGGTGTGTCTGGTTTCAACACAAGGACACAATTAGAAAGCACGTAGTCAATGCAACTTACAATAAATATGGTGGAAAAGACTAAACCGGTTTTAGCTTGACAATTATAAAAGCCTTAACCCATGCAATAACCCTTGTTTGAAATCCAGATTCTCTCCCAACTTTACCTCTTGCTATCATAACATCACAGAGATCTGCTGCTGACTTCCATATATGTCTCTGAAAACGCGCAGACCCCACCTTCCAAAGGAAGACTATTATTTCCAATATTGTATCGATTTCTAGACCAGTACATGATTGAGACTGAATAATTTGTCATCTTTAAGAAAAATGCAAGAGACATGATAATTTATCTTTTTGGTTCTCTGTCCCACAAGTTCTAAAAACTTGAGGCCAGGCCGCTTGTGACATCTGTGATATAGCCAAGCAAAGGTGGGTCAGAAACATATGCTCAACACAGCCAGACAATCCCTCCTACAGTCTCTGCTCCACACTTTGTCTCTTTACTTGCTCCCATGAGTATTTTGTTACTTCTTTGGGGGGTGTCGTATATATGTTTGTTTATTTTTTACTTGGATATTATATTTATATTTCAGATTTTATCCCCTTAACCCATTCTCCCACCACCCAGGAACCTCCTATCCCATCTTCCTTCCTGCTTCTATGAGGATGTGCCCCCACCAACTCCCCCACTCCCACCTCCCCACCTTCGAATTCCACCCCACGTGGTGTTCAGCCTTCATGGGATCAAGGATCTCCTCTCTCACCTATGTCTGACAAGGCCATCCTCCCCTACATATACAGATGGGGCCATGGGTCCCTCCCTGTGTGCTCCCAGGCTAGTGGTTTAGACCCTGGGGAGCTCTGGTTGGTTGGTATTGTTGCTCTCCTCGTGGGGCCACAAAAACTGTCAGCTCCTTCAGTCTTCTCTCTAACTTCTCCATTGGAAACCCCTTGATCAGATCAGTGGTTAGCTGTGAGCATCTGCCTCTGAATGTGTCAGACTCTGGCAGACCCCTAAGGACACAGCCATATCAGGCTTTTGTCAGCATGTATTTCCTGACATCCACATCAGCCTTTACCTTTGGTGACTGCACATGGGATGGATACCCAGGTGGAATTGTCTCCAGACGAACCCTCCTTCAGTTTCTGTCCCACACTTTGTCTCCATATTTGCTCCCTTCGGTATTTTGTTACTCTTTCTAAGTAGGACTGAGGTATCCACACTTGGTCTTCCTTCTTCATGAGCTTCATGAGGGCTGTGAGTTGAATCTTGGCTATTTCAAGCTTTTGGGCCAATACCCACTTTATCACTGAGTAAATACCATGTGTGTCCTTTTGTGATTGGGTTACCTCACTCAGGATAATATTTTCTAGTTCCATCCATTTACCTAAGGATTTTTCAAATTCATTATTTTTAATAGCTGAGTAATACTCCATTGTGTAAATGTACCACATTTATTGTATCCATTCCTCTGTTGAAGGACATCTGGGTTCTTTCCAGCTTCTGGCTATTATAAATAAAGCTGCTATGAACATAGTGAAGCACATGTCCTTATTATATGTTGGAGCATCTTCTGGGTATATGCCCAGGGATGGTATAACTGGGTCCTCAGGTAGCGCTATGTCCAATTATCTGAGGAAATGCCAGACTGACTTCCAGAGTGGTTGTACCAGCTTGCAATGCCAGCAACAATGAATGAGTGTCCCTCTTTCTCCACATCCTCACCAGCATCTATGATATCCCGAGTTTTTGATCTTAGGCATTCTGACTGGTGTGAGGTGGAATCTCAGGGTTGTTTTGATTTGCATTTCTCTGATGACTAAGGATGCTGAACATTTCTTTAGATGCTTCTTGGCCATTTGAGTTTCCTCAGTTGAGAATTCTTTGTTTAGCTCTGTACCCCATTTTTAATAGGGTTATTTGGTTGTCTGGAGTATAATTTCTTGATTTCTTTGTATATATTGGATATTAGCCCTTTATCAGATGTATGATTGGTAATGATCTATTCCCAATCCATTGGTTGTCATTTTGTCCTATTGATAGTGTCCTTTACCTTATAGAAGCTTTGCAATTTTATGAGGTCCCATTTGACAATGGGACAATGACAATTTGTTGATCTTAGAGCATAAGCCATTGGTGTTCTGTTCAGAAACTTTTCCCCTGTGCCTAGGTATTCAAGGGTCTTCCCCACCATCTCTTCTATTAGTTTCAGTGTATCTGGTTTTTTTGTGGGGGTTGTTTATCAACTTGGACTTGAGCTTTGTATAAGCAGATAACAATGGATCAATTTGCATTCTTCTACATGTTGACCTCCAGTTGAAACAACACCATTTGTTGAAAATGGGGTCTTTTCCCCACAGGAATGTTTTAGCTCCCTTGTCTAAGATCAAGGGACCATAGGTGTATGGGTTCATTTCTGTGTCTTCAATTCTATTCCCTTGATCTTTCTGCCTGTCTCTCTGTACCAATACAATGCAATTTTAATCACTGTTGCTCTGTATGACAAGAACATTAAGTCTCTAAAGATAGAAATTGAAGAAACCCTCAAAACATAAAAAGATCCCCTGTGCTCACAAATCAGCAGGATTAACATGTGGCCATCTTACCAAAAGCAATCTACAGAATTGATGCAATCCCCAACAAATTCCAACACAATTATTCACAGAGATAGACAGAGCAATTCCCAAATTTATTTGGAAAAACAAAAATTTCAGGATAGTGAAAACTATTCTCAACAATAAGAGAACTTCTGAGAGAATCACCATTCCTGACATCAAAGTGTACTACAGAGCAGTTGTGATAAAAAACCACATGGTACTGGTCCAGAGACAGGCAAGTAAATCAATGGAATAGAATGGAAAACCCAGAATTAAACCCACAATCATGATTACCTCATCTTTGACATAGAATTCAAAACCATCCAGTGCGTAAAAAATGTATACTAAACAAATCATACTGGGTCAAGTGGCAATCAGCATGGAGTTGAATACAAATAGATCCATTCTTATCTCTTTGTACAAAATTCAAGTCTAAAAGGTTAAGGCCCTGCACAAAAAAGCCAAATACACTGAATCTAATAGAAGAGAAAGTGGAAAAGAGCCTCAAATATTGGCACAGGCAAAAAATTACTGAACAGAACACCAATGGTCAAGGCTCTAAGATCAACAATTCACAAAGGGGATCTCAGAATATTGTAAAGGAAAGGACAATGTCATCAAGGCAACATGGCAACCTACAGATTTGATTGTTACCAATCCTACAACTAATAGAAGGGGAATAGCCAATATATACAAACAACTCAAGAAGTTAGTCTCCAGAGAACCAAATCATCCTATTAAAAAGGGGTCGAGAGCTAAACAAAAAGTTCTCAACTGAGGAATCTCCAATGGTTGAGAAGCACCTAAAGAAATGTTCATCACCCTTAGTCATCAGGGAAATGCAAATCAAAAAGACCCTGAGATTTCTTCTCACCATAGATGGCTAAGATCAAAAACTCAAGTGCGAGTAGATACTGATGAAGATGTGGAGAAAGAGGAACATTCTTCCATTGCTGGTGAAATTGTACGCTGGTAAAGCACTCTGGAAATCAGTCTGGTGGTTCCTCAGAAAATTGGGCATAGTGCTACCTGAGGACCCAGCTATACCACTCCTGGGCATATCCTCAAAAGATGCTTCAACATACATCACGGCACATGCTTCACTGTGTTCATAGTAGCCATATTTATAATAGCCAGAAGCTGGAAAGAACAGATTTCCTTCAATAGAGAAATGGATACAGAACATCTGGTACATTTACACAATGGAGTACTACTCAGCTATTAAAAACAATGGATTCATGAAATTCTTAAGCAAATGGATGGAACTAGAAAATATCATGCTGAGTGAGGTCCTAGTCACAAAACAGCACACACAGTATGTACTCACTGATAAGTAGATATTAGGAAAAAAGCTCAGAATACCCATGAAACAACTCAGAGAACACATGAAGCTCAAGAAGAAGAAAGGCCAAAGTGTAGGTTCTTCAGTACTACTTAGAAGGAGGAACAAAATACTCGCTGAAGTTAGAGGGTAGGGGGGAATTTGGAGGAAGAGAAGGAGGGGAGAGGGAAAGCGGGCAGGATCAGGTGTGGGAGGAGACAGGGGAGATGAGCAGAGTGTCAAGGAATTGAAGAGAGGTGTGTAGCAATGGGTGATGGAAAACTTGGGGTAGCCAACAGAAAGTCCTAGATGCCAGGAAAGAAAGAGGTTTCTAGGACCCAATGGGGATGACATTAGCTGAAATAACCAAAAAAGGGGGAGAAAAAAAACTATGGAGACCGAGGATAGGCTCTGCACCCGATTAAGGCATGGGGTCCCACACTCATCTCAATAATATTAACTCATAATTGTTCCTGTCTAAGGTAAATCCAGAGAATTCCCCACCTGTGGATCCATTCCATATGCAGCCAGTAAACCCAGACACTATAGCTGGTGACAAGAAGTGCTTGCTGACAGGGGCCTTATCTATCTGTCTCTTGAGAGGCTCTGCCAGACCCTTCCCAATACATATGCAAATGCTTGCAGCCAAGTATTGAACTGAGCACAATGGTGTGTAGAGTCAGCCTCCATCCATATTTCCAGTTCTTTTGACACAGCATTACCACTCAGTATACAAAAAGTATGGACTATCACAACAAGACACTCAATTTATACAATCTATAAGTCTGTCTGCAAATGTACAAAAAATATATAAACTCACAAATTCATAATTCAACCAAAGTATGAAACAAATTCTCATTCATAGTAACTAAGATAGCACAATAAACTCCATAGCAATATTTACTATAAGCCAGTAACACACTAACCATTACAGAAATTGTGATAAAGACTCCACTTAACACAGTGTGGATATTATGGGCAAAAATATAAGGAAGTTCAAAAAAACACATCAATTCAATGTTCCATCTGTGTCACTAATTGTAATCTAACCAAGTTACATAAATGACCATAAGAGACATACATCTGTGTTGTTGCAATGTAATCCAAGACAGGACTGTATCAAAACAAATACCAACTAGACAAGAATGAAAACTATAAGTATATACTAACATTAGCAATAAAATTCTCTCTCATAAATGACATCTAATTTCTTTGATTCCTTTGAATAAAATGTATGAAATTGTTCTCAAAATTTTTAATGAAGTGTTAACAAATATCAACCAAAGAAATGTTTTATCAAATGACACTGACTACCAGGGACTGATTATCAAGCAAGATATCAGCATTATAACTCAGTGAATGTCTTTGCAGGTACTGATAATGGACAGGATGGGTGATGAATCTCTATAACTCAAGTCATCATTGGATTCAGCATGATGACATATTCTAGAGACGACAGGAATTACATGATTTTGAGGAGATTTTGTGAACATGACTAGCATACAATAGTATATGAACAACAGAGAGCATGGTCACCTCCTGCCTCAATGTTGCATGTGAGAGTGCCCTTCCCTACACTAGACAATGGAAGATATAATGTCCCATGATCAAACTCAATGTCTAAATGTTAAGGAACACTTATGACCTTCTCAACTTTTGTCTTACTATGGAAGTTCTGATGAGATCCATTGTGTTCATACATATGGCTGTTGACACATGGTCTGGTCCCAGCTGTCCAGGAGAAGATACTTTCTGAAAATATTTATGCCATGGATATGAATGAAATCATGGCACCTGAGGACGGAGAACATGATCTTCACAACATGTTTTCAACAATGTTTTGATCAAAAGTTTTCAGGTCTCAGATGTAGAGCTTGAAGCAAGAATTTTCCCACTGAATCCAGGGAGCATTACATAAGATGAGTGGAAAATTATTGTTGAATATAATTAAGTAGATCTCCAAACAGCAGTAGCCTTAAAAACAGACACATAGTTGTAAATGTGTGTGTGTGTGTGTGTGTGTGTGTGTGATGTTTGTCTGCATAAGAAACAGATTAAGCAATTGCTCTGGCTTAGATCCTAGCAAACATGAAGAAGCTGCCTGGTTTCACTATGTCCTTTTTGCTCCTGAAGTTTTCTCTCATCTTGTGCTGTTTGACTGAACTCAGTTGCTTTTGGAGGATAAAGAATATTGAAGATAATGATGGACATTTGAGAAGTGACTGTGGTTTTATGCTTTCAGCATTGGAAGAAGCTTTTGAAGACATTGATTATAATGAACTTATTCCTTTTAGGTAAGTCACTAACTATGTTTCTTGCTTCAGTGTCATGAATTAGAAATATTTAGGTGTATACACAAACTGTTGGGTTCTGTCCTGTTCTCCCCCCTGTTACTTTAGGAACTACTAAAAATTATTACATCAATGACTATTTTAATACTTTGAAATGTGTCACAGTTTAGTTTATGTTTACTATGCTGGGCTCCAATTCACAATGCTGGACAATGAGAGAGACTGGATTCTGTTGAGTGTTTGTGCACATCTTATCTTAAAAGTTGTCTCTTCATCTACCTTGCATTCACAATTCTCACCTTTGGAAAGAGCTCAATATGAAAAGACTCCAACACTGCCTATATTCTATTGTCTGCCATTGATTCTTGTATGAGCAGGCATCTAAATGCCTTCATGAAAAGGTTATCAAATTTTGGTCTCCAAAAGTTAGGCATACATTCAGACACTGAAATATTTGTGTATGTGCTGGTCTACTATACCTGATTACATGAATATATATATATATATATATAAAAGTTAGGCATACATTCAGACACTGAAATATTTGTGTATGTGCTGGTCTACTATACCTGATTACATGAATATATATATATATATATATATATATATATATATATATATATATATATATATATATATTTACCTTGATTTTTAAAATAGTCTTTAAATGCATCCCTCCTGCCATTCTGGAGTTGACACTTAATGTGGATAAAGACTTCCAGGCTTCATATTCTGTTACCAGAATAATCTTTTGGTCCAATTATGCAAATACTCAGTCACATATTAGGCTTATTATCACTATCAGGTAGATGGTCAATATATCTATTAATTATCAAATAAATATAACATTAGAGGAGATCTAGGAGAATAAATGCATTTCTTGTAGATAAGAACCTGTTCTTAATGTGGCTACATAGTTCTGAGATCCCAAGTGTGAGATGTTATCATTTGTGCCTGCCGATCATGTAGGAAAGAGTGTTGAAATCATTCACATTTTACATAATCTGTATGACTGGGACTACTTTTTTTGTGACTGAGTTTTCCTGTAGTTTTCTGTCTTTGAATTTCCAACCAATCTCTTATTCAATTTTCATGTCTTTAGGATTTAAAGAATATGTTTCTCAATTGTTAGCCACAGAACACTGTGTAAACTTTGACAGTGATGGTGGCTTCACATTATTATACTTCTCTGTTAGGTCAGTAGGAATTTTATTTCTGATGTATTCTGTTTTATCCTACACCTCAGTAGAAAAATAGTGAAAATCCTCATTGGTGACATTTTTATAAGCCATAATTAGGTTTAAAATTATAAATATATGAACTGGGCCAATGCACTTTTCAGGTTTCAAAAGAAAAACTTAGCTTCAAACAGTCCTATTGAAATTGCAAATTTCATCAAAAGAGGATGTTTTTCATTTTTACTTCTGACAAGAGGTAATTTCTAATAGTAGTAGATAATCTGCCATCTGTCCTGGGCCAGGTGAGCACATTTCATAGAGAAAGAAGATTTCTGTGTTCAGATATCACTTAAAGGTTCTCAAAGAATTAAGAAGACTGAGGTGTTAAGAGAAATCTGATATCTTTTTTTATGAAATTGACTAATAACAACACACTGAAAGGTAACATTAAATTGATGTATAAAAGATCAAAAAGGTTAATATTCTAGTTATGTGGATAATTGTATCATATT
The DNA here is from genome assembly GCF_011762505.2 of Arvicanthis niloticus. NCBI lineage: Eukaryota > Metazoa > Chordata > Mammalia > Rodentia > Muridae > Arvicanthis > Arvicanthis niloticus. The sequence goes on from NC_133431.1 coordinate 2,059,465, forward strand.
GTATATTTTGAAATAGATAAGTTGATTTATATAAAATATATCTTAAAATAATTATTGTTTGTTGAATATTAACATTTGAATATATTAACATCATGTTCTACAAAAATCATGAGAATATTATTGATAATTTTTTTCACTGTGCATAAAGCTAGCATTTTTAATGTTTACTACAAAGAGAGTTTGCTATTTTGAAATCTGTAAAATATTCTTACTGATGAAATAATTTCTTTCCTACAAACACTGATAATCATTTTAAGTATACTGATTGTTAGACAATGTACACAGATGTATAATGTGCTTTGAATACTCCCACACGATATCATATAAGGGCTTTTGAATATAATTTTTAATGATTCCTTTTTAATATTTTATTCTCCTTTACTAAATTCCCCCCAAAATATTTTGTATGTCTTGAAACAATTTAGTACTCAATGTTAGATATAGGATTCATGGTTATGGATATTATTAAATATTCATTAATATTTTTAGGTTATTAAAAATATGAATATAAAAGTTGAACAAATTTGCAATATATTACCTGATTCTCAAAATATTCAATAAAAATATGATGTATAAATTGCATTTAAATATTAAAAATTTTAAGGAGAATGTGTTATACCATTTATGTGTAGTTTCAGCCATGCTTATTTATTTATTTATTTATTTATTTATTTATCTGTGGCATTACAACTCCAAATATACTTTAGAGTAGTCTTGCTCAAGAGGACAAGAATCTAGTTCAAAGATGACAGAGATATAAATAATCTATATCAGTTCTCACAAATACAAAATTTAGCATATTATAGTACCATACATCTATGAATTCTTAAATTGTATGGAGTTCTAAAGACTTCTAATTTATAAAACTTATTCAAGAAATTTAGACAGAAATATAGCATGTCTCATATTACAAACTTTTGCAATTTATATTTCATGTTTCATACATCTCCCTTAATCATTTTTATGCCTTGTTCTAGAATACAAAAAAGAAAATCTGAGTTTCTTCTGGTAATGATTTTTGCTGCTGAAGAGATCAACAAGAATCCTTATCTTTTACCCAACATGTCTTTGATATTTGACATCATTGTTGGCCTATGTGGAGATACATTGGGACTTCTGGATTTAGTATATTCACAACAAAACCATAGTTTGGATTTTATTAATTATATCTGTGGATTAGATCCAACGTGTGGTGCAGACATTATAGGACCATCATGGAAATCATCCTTAAGACTAGCACTTTATTCTAGGACACCAACGGTAAAAAGGCATAACACTGGAATAGTTAACAACTTTTAAATTTCATTTGCATGTGCCTACAACAAAGCTTGAAGAGCATGCATTTATGTGTGTGCTGCTACACACATACACACACATATTGTGTGTGTATATATATGTGTATATACATAGTATATATATTATATATTGTATATATACATATATGTGATAAAGAGTTAAAAATCATATCTAAGCAAACAGAGAAAACTGTTTTATAGGACATTCAGACTTATCAGAAATAGTCTAGAATCTAATAGAAATAGATATATATATAGTAAAATCTTAATATTCTTAACAGGAGTTCTGAAGGTGAGTAACATTACCTGTATGTAAGTCCAAGTGTCCTAATAATTATATTCCTCATGTGGATGTTTCATCTTCTCTTCCGCATCCTTTAGGTTTTCTTTGGACCATTTAATCCGAACCTAAGTGACCATGACCAGTTGCCCTTTGCCCATCAGGTAGCCACGAAGGACACCCATTTGTGTTATGGCATGGTCTCCTTGATGCTTCATTTTAGATGGACTTGGATTGGACTGGTCATCTCAGACAATGACCAAGGTATTCAGTTTCTCTCAGACATGAGAGAAGAAATGCAAAGGAAAGGGATCTGTTTGGCTTTTGTGAATGTGATCCCAGAAAACACGCACTTATACATGACAAGGGCTAAGGTATATGATGAACAAATTACAACATCAACAGCAAGGGTTGTTGTCATTTATGGTGACATGAACTCTACTTTAGAAATCAGCCTTAGACGATGAGGATATTTAGGTGCTCAGAGAATCTGGATCACAACCTCACAATGGGATGTCATTACAAATAAAAAAGATTTCACCCTTGATTTCTTCCATGGGACTGTCACTTTTACACACCACAAAGGTGAGACTGCTAAACTTAGGAATTTTATGCAAACAATTGACACTGAGAAATACCCCGTAAGCATTTCTGACTCTGTCCTGGGGTGGAATTATTTTAATTGTTCAATCTCTAAGAACAGCAATAAAATGATTCCTTTTACATTCATCAACACATTGGAATGGACAACACTGCACAAATATGACATGGTCCTGAGTGATGAAGGTTATAATTTGTATAACGCGATTTATGCTGTGGCCTACACCTACCATGAACTCATTCTTCAACAAGTAGAGTCTCAGAAAATGGCAGAACCCAAGGGAGTATTCATGGACTGTCTGCAGGTAAAGTTTCTTACATTTCATTATGTTTAGATAAATCAATGTGATCTTTTAAATGGACTCTGAGAAACAATTGTACATTTGTTAGAGATTATTCTCTCAATAGAAAGTTTTATACACTGCAAAACTCCTCATTGAATCTTTAAATGGATAAATATCATACACAGGGATAAGATTTAAATGGAAACAATACATTTTTTGAATATCAGGAAGTTTTGTGAAAACGTGTCTCAACATTTCACCAAATGAACTCAAAATTAAAAATAGGAGCCAAGAGTTTTATCTAAAAGCCTTAAGTGATGAGTAGGTTAGAATATTTTTCTAAAGAATAATTTCTCAAGAATAGGTACATGAGCTGAGCAGTGGTGGCACACACCTTTAATCCCAGCACTCGATTGGCAGAGGCAGGCGGATTTCTGAGTTAGAGTGCCAGCCTGGTCTACAGAGTGAATTCCAGGACAACCAGGTCTACACAGAGAAATCCTGTCTCAAATAAATAAATAAATAAATAAATAAATAAATAAATAAATAAATAAAGAACAGGTACATGAGCTGGGATTAATAGTTATTCATTTAACTTAACAATTATTTATATAACCATAAATGACTAAGACTGCACAATTTATTAAGTTTGTGGGGTTTTTTGTACATGCATAAGGTATATATATATGAAAGACCCAGAATCATCCTTAATTTTCACAACTTGCAGACATTCAGACTTCGCCTTCATTTGCACATACATGGCTTCCATTTTTTTACAAAGTATTTTTGACAAACATGTGCACACTACATACACACAGAAACACACACACAAACACACCATGTTACTTGATATTTGGTAATTTTTCTAGCACATTTTATCATCGAACAATTGTATTCAGTATATTAATTTTAATTATCAATAAGGTATATTTTATTTTACTACACAAGATTATTTTAATACAGCTGTCTTTTCTGAAAGTCTTTAAAAAATTAGAGGAAATTCTGAATTTGGCATTCCCTTTATTGATATGCATATGTAATTATCTAATGATGCATCTCATTTAGATGGCTTCCTTGTTGAAAACCAGGGTATTTACTAACCCTGTTGGAGAACTGGTGAACATGAACCATAGAGAAAATCAGTGTGAAGAATATGACATTTTCTTCACTTGGAATTTTCCACAAGGCTTTGGATTAAAAGTGAAATTAGGAAGCTATTTTCCTTGTTTCCCACAGAGTCAACAACTTCACATATCTGAAGACCTGGAGTGGGCCACAGGAGGAACATCAGTGGGTATACCACAGCTTTTTTTTCAGAATATCTAAATTTTAAAGTATGAGGCACTGAAGTAATAGCTCTGTGGTTAAGACCAGTTGCTACTTTTACAAAGGACCATCCTCAGTTCCAATCACCAAAATTTGATAACTCTCAACTTCATGTAAATCTGTTCATAGGGATCAAAGGCCTCTGGATTCCATGTTCAGTTGCACCCACTAGCCTATTCAACGACATGACACAGGCATATATTTATTAAACATATAGTATTATATATGTACATATATATAATTAAAAATTTGTAACTATATGTAAATTACAGAATTTTTTGATTCTGTGTGAACATACTTATAGTTTAACTAAGAACAGCACATATTTATTAACAAAAATCTTTCTCCAGATTCAAGGTTTTTTTAAATTTATATCTTTTTATTAGTTATTTTATTTATTTACGTTTTAAATATCATCAGCATTCCTGGTTTCCCCTATTCTGTGGAGGAATCCCTTATCGGGCATCAGTAGGAGAGGAGGCCCTTGTTCCTTTGGAGGCTTGGTGCCCCAGCATAGGGAAAAGACAAGGTGATGAGGCAGAAGTGGGTGGGTGGGTAGGGGAGCTCCCTTATAGAAGTAGGGGGTTGGTTGGATAGAGGGTTCAACGTTTTCTTTTAAACTTAGGAAATCTTCATTAATTTTATGAGTGTCTTATATAACATATTTTGTTCATACTCATCAAACAACTTGTTCTTGATTTACCATACAACTCAGTGTTCTTATTTTTTATTTATAAATAATTATAGAGAAACTGATGCCAAATAAACATTCCTTTTTGATTAATCAGTTTTGGAAGGAAAAATTTTAAATTGCTACAAACTGAATGTTGCATAAATAATATTACATGTTATATAAATGTACTGTGACTTTCAGTGCATTTCGGGGTAATACAAATAAAAATGTCCCTGAAATATTTAAGTAATGCTGGTTATCAGGGGAATATTTATAGCCATATCTTTTAATGTCCCACATAGCAATCTATGGGTCATTATACATATGATGTACACATGAACTACACACACACACACACACACACACACACACCACTATATATATATATATATATATATATATATATATATATATATATATATATATCACACACACACACCACTATATATATATATATATAGTTCATTTCACTATATATATATATATATATATATATATATATATATATATATAGTGGTGTGTGTGTGTGTGTGTTGCTTCAGGTTCCCTCCTCCATGTGTAGTGTACCATGTACTGCTGGATTCAGGAAAATTCATCAGAAAGAAACAGCAGACTGCTGCTTTGACTGTGTCCAGTGCCCAGAAAATGAGGTTTCCAATGAAACAGGTACATGCTTTCATGCAGAAAAAAATGCTGAATTCAAAACATTCTCATTCCAGACTAGAAATATGATATGGCCTAGATGGAAACTGAAGACCTAAACTCCCGTGTTTAGAACTTAATCAGTTAAATCATATCAACTTCTTTTGGACTTAGGAAATAATCTGAAGTATATTCTACAAACAGCACATTTCTTTCACAACTGATTTTAAATTAAGACCAGATGCTCAGGGTAACAGTTATTGTTTATTTTTATTTTTTCCCATGAAACACATGGGAAGAAAGAGAGATGGCGGGATTCGAACTCGGGAAGAAAGGCACAGCTGCCCTCTGGAGGCAGCCACCTAAGCCGCTGTGCCACCGCTGGCTTGCTAACAGTTATTGTTTAATGAAATATATTTTAAGAGCTTAGATGGCTTAAAGGTTTAAGCATGTCTTGTCAAAGAATTAAAACAAGAGTGAAGATTTCAAGAATGCAGCAAGAGAGGGGATAGCACTTATCATCAATCCCAGCCTAACTAAGGAAAGAGGGATGAATGTAAATATCCATAATCTTCATGCCTTATAGCTTTAAATGTGTAGTTGGGAAGAAAGAGATCTTACCATAATGACAGGGACATGCATTTGTCAGTGAGGCATACAGTTTCTAGAATGAAAATATTACTTATTGCAAACAGTATTTGCATGAGGAATTGTGTGCTCTGGTGCTTATGGGTAGGTATAGACAAAGGGAACAACTCTCAAAGCAAAGTACATAATGTGTTTCATGAACTGGCATCAATACCTATGTATGCACCCTACTCTTGTTTGTGAGTTGTGAATTTACGGTTTGAGGAATGACATAATCTGAGACGATGCATATTATTCATCATCATATTTTTCCTTGTTTTGTTTCATAATGTTTTTTATGTTCCATTTCCTATGATGGTGTTTTGTTCCATCACCAAGCATATGTTAATAGAGAGCAATCATAAGTCAGTGGTCCCTATGGCAATAAGGAATGAAATAGATGCTCAAAACTAAACTATGTTTTGATATATCCTATTAATAATACAAATACATAATTATTGCCTACATAATTATGATATCTTATAATGGTTTATTGTTCACTAGCAGATATGGAACAGTGTGTAAGGTGTCCAGATGATAAGTATGCCAACTTAGAGCAAACTCACTGCCTCCAAAGAGCTGTGTCCTTTCTGGCTTATGAAGATTCAGTGGGGATGGCTCTAGCCTGCATGGCCCTGTGCTTCTCGGCCATCACAATTCTAGTACTCGTCATTTTTGTGAAGCACAAGGATACTCCTGTTGTGAAGGCCAATAACCGCATTCTCAGCTACATCCTGCTCATCTCCCTCATCTTCTGTTTTCTTTGTTCATTGCTCTTCATTGGACATCCCAACCAGGCCACCTGCATTCTGCAGCAAATCACATTTGAAGTGTTTTTCACAGTGGCTATTTCTACTGTGTTGGCCAAAACAATAACTGTGGTCCTGGCTTTCAAGCTCACTACCCCTGGAAGAAGGATGAAAGAGATTATAACAGCAGCACCTAAGTTGGTCATCCCCATGTGTACCCTAATCCAACTTTTTCTCTGTGGAAAGTGGTTGGTAACATCTCCTCCCTTTATTGACAGAGATATACAATCTGAACATGGGAAGACTGTTATTATTTGCAACAAAGGCTCTGTCATTGCTTTCCACTTTGTCCTGGGATACTTGGGTTTCTTGGCTCTGGGGAGCTTCACTGTGGCTTTCTTGGCTAGGAACCTTCCTGACAGATTCAATGAAGCCAAGTTCCTAACTTTCAGCATGCTGGTGTTCTGCAGTGTCTGGATCACCTTCCTCCCTGTGTACCACAGCACCAGGGGAAAGGTCATGTTAGTTGTGGAGGTCTTCTCCATCTTGGCTTCAAGTGCTGGGTTGCTAGGGTGTATTTTCATCCAAAAGTGTTATGTTATTTTATTGAGACAAGATTTAAATTCTTTTCAGAAGTACAAAGATAAGTTTCATCATTGAAACTTCATTAGTTTTAAAATGTTAGATGGAACTCAACATATCTTCCTGCTTTGTCTTGACAAAAGTACTACTAAGTCATACAAAAATTTTAAATAATATACTATCACAGCAGGATAGCACTGCCTAATGAAATACCCATGACTAAGGCTTGGTAGAAAATGGCTTCATTCATGAGTACACAAACCTCAATTTTGAGTATAGGTAATCTCAACTGAAGCATAGCTTCCGTCATTTTGATGTGTACGTGTATAAGCAATGCTCTTAATTAATGATTAATATTAGGTGACCCAATTGTTTGTGAACAGTGCCACCTCCAGGCATGTTGTCCTGGGAATTATAAGAAAAAAGATTTGAGACAACATGGAAATGACAGCAGTAATGAGCACAGTTGCATGGACTCTAATTGGGCTCCTGCATTCATGTTCTCATCTTGGTGTCATTCAATTAACTGTGACAATGGTACACAGGGAAATCAATACTTTTTTCATATGTTCCTTTTGACTATGGTGTTATATTACAGCAACAGAAACTAAGACATTAGCAAAATGGTAAATTGTCTCATTAATGATTTGGAATATAATAGATTATAGATTACTGATGCAATAAAAAGAACCAATTTGAAAAGAGAAACAAGATTGAGTGTTAGTAGTGTGTAGAGCATAATGGCAGCATTGCATATTATTGATTACCATCACAGAGGACCAGGCTTTAGGGGTAACTTTACACTGTATCATGACTATGTTAAAAATATCAGGTAACATATTAAGAAGAGTACAGTACATGAAAAGGAATATGGGGTTCAGATTGTGTCTGCAGTATAAGGCTCTTTTAGTTTCATGAAAACATACCATTTAAACATGAAATGAATGTGTTTCATTCAGTAAGAAATATCAGTAGTGAAAATAATATCATACACAATACCTTTATCACAATAAGATCAGTGAGTTCTGTGAATATATAATTCACACTAGATGAAGGGTCTCATTATAAATTTTTCAGAATTAGAGTTACTAAATCTTTATTTCCATGTTTTATTGGATATTATATTTATTTACATTTCAAATTTTATCACATTTTTCGGTTTCCCCTCCGAAAATTTCCTATCTAATCTTTTATTCTTCTGCTTCTATGAGAGTGCTTCCTCGCCTGCCCACCCACTCCCTCTGCCTCCCTGCCCTCGAATTCCCCTACACTGAAGCATCAAGCCTTCAGAGGACCAAGGGCCTCTCTTCCCATTGATGTCTAACAAGGCCATCCTCTGCTACATATACAGCTGGAGTCATGGGATACTACATGTGTACACTTTTGGTTGCTGGTTTAATTCCTGGCAGCTCTGGGTGGTCTGGTTGATTGATATTATTGTTCTTCCTATGGGATGCAAACCCTTTCAACTCCTTCAGTCTTTTCTCTAACTCTTCCATTGGAGACCCCATGCCCAGTCCAATGGTTGGGTGTGAGCATCTGCCTCTGTATTTGCCAGGCTCTGAAAGAGCCTCTCAAGAGAGAGACATATTAGGCTCCTGTCACAAGCACCTTTTGGCATCCCCAATAGTGTCTGGGGTTTGTGTCTCTATATGGGATTGAGCCCTAGGCGAGGCAGCCTCTGAAAGTGTTTCCATCAGTCTCTGATCCATACTTTGGCTCTATATTTCCTTCCATGTATATTTTTTCCACCTCCTAAGAAGGGCTGAAGCTTCCTCACTTTGGTCTTCCTGCTTCTTGAGCTTCATGTGGACTGTGAATTGTATCTTGAGTATTCCATACTTTTAGGCTAATATCCACTTATAAGTGAGAGTATCCCACTACTAAGAAGGAGACATGGACAACTGAAAATACATTATTTATTAAGAATAGTTGGACTGTTGTCTGTTAACTACACTTACGAACATTTCTATATTAATGTTCATTTTGATTAGAGACCTGTCTGCTCCTGACAGCTTCCTGTCTTGGATCCTAAGAAAAATTGAGCATTTTTGGAGTTACTCGAATTGTGGTGAGACAGCAACCAGGCAAGAATTGCCTCTTTCCATCTTCAGACAAATTACTGTCCAAAAAAGGACACACTTGCATAATAGTTGACTGATTATATCTGCCTAAACATAGTAATCAGCCCTTAATAATTCTGCATCTCTAAGGTCTGTCAGATGATCCTGACTCAGAAGGCTGTAGTATTCGGACTGTCCAGGTGTTCAAAGGTCTCTATAAGTTGGCTAAGTTTCAGAAGCTATGCTTTGTGTTTCCCATAATTTTAGTTAACTCAGTCATTCTGGATTTCTGACAGGGTTTAAAACTTATAGTCTCATAGCCAATCCTGGTTATTTACCTTTAGATAAAAGATTTGAATTGATGGTTCTCAGCTGATGTTCATTCTAAAGCCAAGGAAAAAGCCAGGTCCAGAACTAAGAGTTTTAGTTAGGAGAGATGACAGAGGTTCTGGTTAGCCAACAAAATAATGGACTGGGTATTAAGACTATTTTGTACCTCATTGATACAAATTGGCATAATTATGCCCTAATTGCATTTTGAAAGAAAAATTTTATTTTAACAGGAAGGGTGATATGTAGGAGGAGCTAAAGTGGGAAGAAGTACTGAGAGGAAGAGAAGGAGTAAGGAGAGGAGGAGAAGAGGGAGAGGAGAAGCTAGGAGTTGAGAGAGAGAAAGAGAGAGAAAGAGAGGGGTGATATGGAGGCAGATGTTCATGTGTCTCCACCAGTCAAAGATAGTTGATATATCTAGGTTGGGTATTGGGTTACACTTCTGATTGAGCATTATGAATCTTATAAAGCCTTTGATTAACATTTTAAAAAAGTGTATAAAAGAAAAAAAGGGGTGCATGGGATAGGGGTTTTCTGGGGGGGGGAGTGGTAAATGGGGAAAAGGGATGTCATCTGAAATATAAATAAAATATCCAAAAAATAATTTTCTTTTATAGAATATTATAAAATATAAATAATATGAGACGATGCCAAATATTGCAAATTAAATCTACAACGTTTTTTTTTAAATGAAAACTTGTCCAATTGGAGACCCACCATATGGGCAAGCTCCAATCCATGACATTATTAAGGATACTCTGTTATGCTCCCACACAGGAGCCTTGCATAATTGTCCATTGTGAGGCTCCACCCAGCAGCTGACTGAACAGATGCAGAGAACCAGAATGAAACATTGAAGGGACCTTGAGGATTCTTTGGAAGAGTTAGAGGAAAGATTGTAGGCCCTAAAGAGGATAGGGACTCCACAAGAAGACCAACAGACTCAACCAACCTGGATCCTTGGGGAGACTCAGAGACTGAGCCACCAACCAAATAGCATACACATGCTGGACTAAGTCTCCTGGCACATATATAGGAGGTGTGCAGCTCAGTCTTCATGAGGGTCCTCCAACAACTGTAGCAGGGGCTGTTGCCTACCGTTGGAATCTGTCCCCTTAACTGAGCTTCCATTTCTGACCTCATTGTGAGAGGATGCACTTAACCCAGCAGAGTTGATGTACCATGGTGTGGGGATACCCACGGGGCCCACACCATCTCAAAGGAGAAAAAAATAGTGTCAGGGAGGGACTTTGTGAGGGCAGGGGACCTCCCATAGGGACAGTGATCAGGGTAATGATGAGTATATAAATTATTCTAGAAACAAAAAGAAAGACAGAAAAAAGAAACATGTTGAGTCTGTATACACTATCCTCTCCCCCTAAAGGAACCTGAAAAGGTCCCTCCTACAAGAGCTTAGACAAAGAAAGCCAGACAGGACAGAAAAGTGTTAAAAACATCATTCTATCTAGAAGACTTTTGTTTCACTCAACTGCACTTTGGCCCTGGACACTATAGGCTCACGTTCATCCTGTGATGAAAATGCACTGAGTCTTCAGTGATCCTAAGAGTCTGTAGGAGCTCAGACACTGTACAAAGTGTAAAGTCTCTTCTGCTGTCATCCACTGACATCATCCAGATTGACATCATTAGGGCAATGTTATCCTGAGTGACGTCATCCACAGTGACATCAAACAGAGTGGCGTCACCAGGTGATGCCACACACGGTGATGTAATCGAGAATGGCATCATACAAAGTGATGTCATCCACTGACATCATCCAGAGCGACACCATTGGGGTGATGTCATCCTGAGTGATGTCACCCATGGTGACATCATACAGAGTGATGTCACGCACGGTGATGTCACCGAGAACGGCATCATGCAGAGCGACATCATCCAGTGAGGTCACCCAGAGTGACATTGTCAAACATGATGTCATCCAGAGCAACGTCACACGGGGATGAGTGGGATTGATGGGGAATGAGATGTCATCCAGTGAGGTCACATACAGCGATGTCATTTCAATGACATCATTCAGAATGACATGCAGGGTCCATCGACTTAGAAGTAAAGCTTGAGAGGATCATCTAAACTGTGCTGCTTCTCAAAACTGAGTAATCAGAAAGCAAGTTATATCTCTCCAACATGCAATGGCCCAGAATTCCCCTTCTCATTTCAATTGATAGGAATGTGAACACAGGGAAAGAAGATTGGACCAAGGCAAGAAACACAAGAGGGTGAACCCCAAATCCTATAGCTTTGTCTCAGACACACTGGACTTCACTTTCTAAAGGCTTAGATGGCTCCATTCCTTTTTTTTTGAGACAGGGTTTCTCTGTGTAGCCCTGGCTGTTCTGGAACTCACTCTGTAGACCAGGCTGGCCTCAAACTCAGAAATCTGTCTGCTTCTGCCTCCCAAGTGCTGGAATTAAAGATGTGTGCCATCTATTATTGATCATTATTGGCTATCAATGAGTATTGATAATTATTGATTACTATTTATTGATTATTGATTATAGATCGGCATTGATTACTGATAGTTATTCCATCACCATGATCCCCCTGACTCTGCCTCCCAAGTGCTGGGATTAAGAGAGTATCCCATCAATTATTGATTGTTATTGGCTATTGATTAGAATCTATTATTGATTAGCATTGTCTGCTGATTATCGATTATTGATCATTGATTATCATGATACACGATCAGTTTGATTATTGATTAGCATTGTCTGCTGATTATCGATTATTGATTATCATGATAATCGATCAGTTTTGTTTATTGACTAGTGTTGATTATTGGTCATTGATTGGTATTTATTATAGATTGGCATGATTATTGATCATTATTCCATCACCATCATCCCCCTGCCTCTGCCTCCCAAGTGCTGGGATTAAAGGCATGTGCCACCACTGCCCTGCAACACTGCTCTATTCCTATAACTTCTCCTACATCTCTCAGTTTGGGTTCATCCTCTCCCTGTGCGCGTCTCTTCATAGCATATGTATCAATGCCTTAGACGTCTCAACAAGTTGTGGTCTCAAAATGCTACTCAAGCATCCTCCTGACAACTTCAATGCAATGAACTGTCACCGATTCCTTACTGAGGCACTGACTCCGCCAAACAATGGCTGAATAGTGCTGAATTGAAACCGCAGAGGAAGGCTCTGTGACCTTGGATTTTTCATTTTTCATTTTTGCAAAGCAGCACAATTTAGATGATCCTCTCAAGTTTTGCCTCTAAGTTGATGGACTCTGCATCTCTTTGGATAACTGTGAGGAGCCGCATTTGCCATTAAAAGATGGCACAGGCTTCTGCTTCCTGGTTCTTCACGGAAGCTTTACTTGAGAATGCGCCTGCGCATGGCGCGAAAACCGAGTATGACAATTGGATGAAAGATTTGAGCCAATGAGGGATCTGCACGTCTCCCAAAGCTCTAGTTAAGCAGCGGGCTTTCTGAGCTCGGCATCCTTCCCTCCACCTTACCATCCTGAGAGCTGTTCAATAAATGCTGTCAGAAGAATCCTGAGTGTGGCGTGCTCCTTATCGGCGAGGTAGCGCGTTGCAAGTGGAACCGAAACCCGGGATGAAGCCGAACATCTCGGAGTTTTGACCAGTCACAAAGGACCCTGTTGGCTCGCAGAGGATTCAGAACTGGTGGCTCGGAGAGTCTAGACGCTTTTCTGCAAGGTATGGTGGATCTTGTTTGGCTTAACAACAAGATAGCCTATCAGAAGCAGAAAAGGGAGAGAGCGCTAATAAAATAGAAAAGAAAACTAGGATAGAGAAGAAAACTAAGAAGAAAAGGCTAATTTGGACAGAGTCTCAACGTTTGAGCTCCAGTAAGCGGGATACAGTGAAGGACACCATGGGAATTGGAAGCGGTCATCCTCACTCCTGCGCTGGAGAACTAGTCGACTGACAAAGCTGGCTGAATTTGGAAGTGAAACAAAGGTGATTGCATAGTAACAAAAACGGGGCAAGAAATAAGTAAATAGAAACAGACGAAAAAGGATTTAAAGATGCAAGGAGTAAATTTCAGGCTGCTCTGAGTCAAGAGAGCCAAACAGAAAAATAGATAAAGGTTATAGTAACGAAAATGGGGCAAGAAATAAGTGAGTAAAAACAGATGAAAAAGGCTTTAAAGACGCGAGGAATAAATAGAAGGCTGCTCTAGACAGAGAGTTAAGTAGAATGATAATGTTAATTGATTTAACTTTCAAAATGGGTGTGATTCTGAGTTGTATAATATTTTTCTGGATAAAAACTCAATGTAAAGGTTTTTCTGGTTACTGGCTTAAGGAAAGGCTAATTTGGAAAAAAAGGTTTTTCTATGAGTTTTCTGATGAGGTCATTAAGGTAGTAGTTATGTCTTCCAGAATTATATGGATCAGACATGACAGAGGTAGGCCTCCAGAACACTAGATTCCAGAGAATCAATCAAAATAATTATCTAGATACTAAAACTTGTTTTGAGATTTGTATATTACAGAATACACAGCCTTGGTGAATGAATCTTTTTATCACCTGCATGTTCACTGATGCCCTGGACTTCCAGCTGGATGCAGTTAAGACAGACTTAAGATGCTTATCAATTTACCCTTCCCCTCATTCCTCTTCTAAAAGTCAACACCCATGTTCAGCTTGAAGAAGTTAATGAGGAGTCGGCGCCCCAATTCCCTGGATTTGGGGACTGAGGTGGTTAATATTAGGCTGTCTTAATCTGTATAATTGTTACTAAGCTGATGCAAAATTCAAGGATTTCATTGGTATAATTTCTTCTATTGAAAATTTGTGGGTACAAGGCTTAGACCTTTCACTTCTCCAACAGGGGAAGTTGTGTGTTGCCTTAAAGAGTATTGCTTTTATATCAACAGTTTAGATATTAAGTCTCTTGTCTCTCGGGTTCATGCTGTTCAAACTGATGGCTTTGGTATGGAAAGTGGCTAGATCAACTTTGCAGCCATCTGGAACCATATACCCTGATGAAAGACATGGTTTTCAAAAGCCTATAACAGCTGAAGCGCACTCTGATAAATATATTGTTTATCCCACATAGCTTGTTTTGCTGTTTAGTGACCTCAGCTGTATGGTGCACGTGGTAAAGTGTTTTCACCTGTGTTCTCCTGCTTGTGTATATAAGTACCTCCATTCAATATGAAAATTTTACTCGGGTAGCTAACCTTTCAAGAATCTTATCTCAGCAGCTATTGCAGAATTGGACGGCTGATTTTGATGAGACCATGCGACGATTGCGGATTGCTATTGTCCAGATCAATTCTACTCGCTTGGATTTCTCCCTGACCCAGGGATTCTCCTCGTGGATCTCTTCGGTCTTTTCTTACTTTAAGGAATGGGTGGGGGTAGGGTTATTTGGCTGCATGATCTTTGGGGGAGTGCTGCTTACCCTCTGGTTGCTCTGCAAATTCAAACAACAACATCAAAAGGATAAGGTGGTGATCACGCAAGCATTGCTTGCCGTGGAGCAGGGAACATCCCCTCAAGCCTGGTTGAATCTGCTTAAACAATGAGACACCATCACTTAATAGGATATCCTGAGGGCTTGTGTTCCCATTGCACCAGGTATCCTAGTGGTGGTCCTCCACACTTCCCGGGGCTCAGGTTCCCATTGCACGGGATAAAAGGTGTGGAGGGTCTCGTACTTTTAACTGCCTTGAACACCTATTGGTAGAACGGTGGGCTAGATCGGCAACCTAACAATCCTCGATTGTTGTTGCAGTTTAATAAGGAAGGGGGAGATGTGAGGAGCCGCATTTGCCATTAAAAGATGGCACAGGCTTCTGCTTCCTGGTTCTTCACGGAAGCTTTACTTGAGAATGTGCCTGTGCATGGCACGAAAACCGAGTATGACAATTGGATGAAAGATTTGAGCCAATGAGGGATCTGTACGTCTCCCAAAGCTCTAGTTAAGCAGCGGGCTTTCTGAGCTCGGCGTCCTTCCCTCCACCTTACCATCCTGAGAGCTGTTCAATAAATGCTGTCAGAAGAATCCTGAGTGTGGCGTGCTCCTTATCGGCGAGGTAGCGAGTTGCAGACAACAGGTTGCAGCAGGTTTTATTTAGTTTTCTTTCTGAGAAAAAGAAACACTTGCCTACTCCTTCCATTAATTTAAGTCTTAGCAGGAGGAAATTAGGGCACCTTCTTAGCCATATACCCACAGGGGCACCTGCTCCACTAAGTTCATAACCATTTTATTTATAACAGCTAGAGACTGGAAAGAATACAAATGTTTCTAAACGAAAATACAGATACAGAAAATGTGGTTCATTTACAAAATGGAAGACTATTCACTTATAAAAACAAGGACATCATGGATTTTACAGGAAAATGGAAACAATTAGAAACTATCATCCTGAGTGAGGTAACCCAGACCCAAAAGGACATGCATGAATGTACTCACTTAAAGTGAATATTAACCATAAAGTCCAGGATATACATGCTACACTCCATAGGCCCAAAGAAGATAAACTAGAAGGAAGGCCCAAATGAGCACAATTGAATCTCACAAAGAAGGGGGAATATAACAGTCATAGGAGGCAGATGGAAGAAAGAGAACTGGATAGAAGAGCAGATAAGAAAGGGAAAGGAGGGTCAGGAACAGGTGTGGTGAGAGACAAGAGAGGGCCAGAGGGTAAGGAATATGAATCAAAATCTGTAGTTGGTGAGAGGGGAAAGGTGAGGGCATCTTTAGGATGTGCCAGAGATCTTGAATGAGAGAACACCAAGGAGTCTATGGGGGTGATCTTAGCTGAAATGCATAGCAGTGAGGTATGGATCCTGCACCCAGTGGAGAGTTAAGGATACCAACTGAGCCAAAAACCTCTCCACCCCAAATTTGTCCTGTTTACAAGAAATGCAGGCACAAAGATGGAACAGAGACTGAGGGATAGGCCAAATGATACCCTGCCCATATTGAGACCCATCCCATGGGCAAGCACCAACCCCTGACATTAGTGAAGATGCTCTGTTATACTTGCAGACAGTATCTTGGCATAATTGTCCTCTGAGAGTCTCAACCAGCACCTGACTGAAACAGATGCAGAGACACACAGCCTAACATTGGAAATGGCTCAGGGGGTCTTTTTGAAGACTTGAGGAAATAATGTAGGGCCTCTGAAGAAACAGAAAATTCATAAGAAGACCATCAGAGTCAACTACCCTGGGCCCTGGGAGACTCTCAGAGACTGAGTCACCAACAAAAAGCATGCACAGGATGGATGGAGGACCCCACTACATATGTAGTACATGTGCTACTCAGTGTTCATGTGGGTCCCCAACAACTGGAGCAGTGGATGTCCCTTAAGGTGTTGTCTGTCTGTCCACACTGTTCCCTATAATTGACTACCTTGTCTGATGTCAGTAGGAGAGGATGTGCTTAACCATGCAGAGACTTGACATGCCATGGCTGGGGGATATTTAAGTGGTTTCAACGCTCCCTGGGGAGATAGAAAGGAGTCAGGGATGGGGGAGTGTATAAGGTGGGATGGGAAGGGGGTAGTGATTGAGATATAAATTGAATAAGTGTGAAAAATGAACAAACACAAATAAATAAAATATAGAACTCATTGTATTATTTCTAGATTTCTACCTACTCAGTACTTCAGGGCATAAGCATACTACTAAAGATCTCTGGCTAAAATATCACACAAATCACATCCTGATGAATTTTTCACAGAGTAAATTTTCCATGAAATACTATGACCTCAACTTACTAACTCTATCTGAGGTAATAAATGATTGTTGTGTATGGTTCTGTCAGATCACAGTTCACCGTACTGAGAGCTGAGAATAGAAATTGAAGCTAAAAAATGGAGGCAAAAGTATGGACAAACCCTGTTTCCTGGCTGGCTTTTTTGCTTGGTCACTGCCCAGTTCTCACTCAGCTCTCTCATCCAGCCCAAGTCCATTTGCTTAGAAATATTGCCATCCTCAGTGGAAGTTCCTTCCCAATCAATCACCAACATAATATCTCAGAGACATAGCAACCAGCCATTCTGATGAGGGCACTCCCTCAATTGAGGTTCCTTCAGATGACTGTAGCTCTGAAATGCTGAGAACTTAAGACAATTATGACACAGAAACAATAAAAGAAACTGTAAAAACACAAAACCAATCATCCAACCATATTAATTACAGGAGTCTCTGCCACCACATAAGGGAGGTGTAGTTGGGGCTTAGCCAGGACAAAATGGGAAGTTCACCTGACTCAGAGCAGGGAAGGCTACACTGGAATGGGAGTTCAGAGGCTGTGTTGCCCAGGAGTGAGGTGTCTTTAACCCTGGGTTCCCAGGCCAGTGCAGCCAAAGAGGAGGCTAAAGCAGCTGGAAGGTTAACAGAGAAGCAGATTGCCCTACAGACCTGGAAATAGGACTGTGGGAAAAAAAAACTCTCGGGGGAGTCCAGCGGCGGGGTCTCACATCGGTCTGGCAGTGGGGTCCCAGGTGGGCTTCCCACACCACTGGTGGAGGGTCCCACATTCACGCAGCTGTTGCAGGTGAGCCAGAGGCTACATCGACAAGGTTCAGGGTTCCAAAGGCTGGGAATCTGGTGGCAGGCACAGGAAGGCCCAGGCGACAAGTGAAGTTTGGTTTTCCAAAGCTTTTATTGTTCATGGTGTGGTGAGTTGGTGTGGATGATGTGGCTCCCAGCCAAAAGCCAGCCTCCCCTGGATTTTTAGGGAGGGGGAAAAAGGTAGGGAATAACTTAATTAGCTATGCCCCTCCCCCACCTTTAGATAACTCATTAATATTTTAATCTCTGGAGGTGGAGACCTGCTAATCATGCCTTCTACCTGTGTGTTATGTGACTGATGGTGCAGGTTAAATGGAGTTGCCTCATCCAAGGCCCAACATAGGACTGCAGAGCCAAGGAAGTTACACTAACTTTGTTGCAATGGATGAAGAACAACCTGCTACCTACTGACAGCTCCAAATTAAAAACTACAGATTCACATATGGACTGGGAACAGCGTTGATTAGGAGGGGGAAAATGAGGTGTCTGTCCTTCCCACCCTGTAAAACAGGGTAGGGAGAGCCTGATTTTGCCTTGGACGCTGTCTTAAAGAGCTTTCTGTTATGGGTCTCGTGGTAAGAATTTGAGCCAAGGTTAGTAACTAAATTGATCAGAATGAAAACAGTCTCTTTTCCTCTCTAAGTCACAAAATAAAGTGCCACACATATAATAGACAGACACAAAGGATACCCAGCAGATTCCTACATTTGGACAGAGGAGAAAATGAAGGATGGCAACTGTGAGTCATGTATCAGGGTTCCAAATCTGCTTCAACCTTCTCAGCATTTAAGACCATGGGCACTACGCCAGGCTTTGGAACATCTTTCAAGCCCTCTGTAGACTTTCCTTTGCATCCACTGTATTGTGGTTCCATGTTCCTTTAGTCATCTCCCTCCACAAATACTCAAGAAAAATCCTTAAACCAAGGGACACAGACACAAATCTGACACACAAGGCACCAACACAAAGAACAATGACTCATCTTTACCACTGGCCTTTCAACCCTTTGTTTGGGAGTCCTGAAGGTCTTGAGGTTGCAGTCTATGCAACAAGATTTTATGCCCAGGTCACAAAGACCCCGAAGTCCACCAAGAAACCTATTACAATGCAAACACACAAATGTATTTATTATGAGTTCAGCAACAAGGACTCTCACCAGTCAGCCTCATATCAAGTCCAAACTGAGAGACCCAGTATATAGGGATGCTGGGTATTTATTGTGGTAACAGCATGATTGGGGCATTAACATACATGTCAGCAACTTAATACTTTAGTAACTGCATGTCTGGCATAATTTTCAGGAATCAAACAAGGGGGCAAAATCATCTGACAACCATGATGGGTAGGCTGCATTTTTCTTTAAGGTGTATTAGTTATCTATATGTAGCATGACCTTGCTGTTGTACCTTGACTGGTTCTTGATAAGGCAGTTTGTCATAGGATATTTGCTCAAGTGGATTTTGTGCATTCTCAAGAAAGAATTGGTTGGGCTTTACAAACTCATCTTTTGTCTGAGCCCCTTATTATCAGCAGATATTCCTTTTCAACCAAAAGCCATGCCAGAAAGTAGACTAGGTACTCTGACCAAAGGCTTACCCCACTATTACTTCAAACTCTAATATCAGTTGCCCTTACAATTTGAAGAGATAGGGGCAGTATTCTCTTCCCTTCTGCCCACCTCCTATAGATACCACAGACAATGCCATAATGTCCTCCTTTCCTGCCTGATCCCTGTGTCTCAGCCCCCACATGATCAGACACACCTGCTCAACCACATGTCATGGCCTGGCGGTGGTGGCACATGCCATTAATCACAGCACTTGGGAGGCAGAGGTAGGGTGATGAGGGTGATGAAGTAACAATCAATGATCAATACCAATCAATAATCAATAAATGGTAATCAATAATTATCAATACTAATTCATAACCAATAATGATCAATAATGGGTGGCACATGCCTTTAATCTCAGCACTTGGGAGGCAGAGGCAGGTGGATTTCTGAGTTTGAGGCCAGCATGATCTACAAAGTGAGTTCCAGGACAGCCAGGGCTACACAGAGAAACCCTGTAAAAAAAAAAAAAAAAAAAAAAGAAAGAAAGAAGAAAAAAAAGAAAAAGAAAAAAGGAAAAAAAAGAAAAAAAACCCCAAAGTATCCACCACACAGGTCAGTAAAATAGCAATACTCAGTCAACACTCTCTGAAAATCCAGACTTAAAACTGTAACTCAGGAACAAAACTCCGACTCAAACAAGACAAATCCAAAATCAGTACCCAAATCAATAATCACTTCAAACCCAGAAGCCTAGACACCAGCATAGAAATATAATAAATAACAGCCAGGAAAATATGTCACCAAAAAATTCAAGCTAAATTCATTTATATTTTACATTTAAGTTTTATATTTTATATTATTTTATATTTTATTTTCTATATCTTATATTTTATATTTAAATTTTATATTTTATATTATTCTATATTTTATATTCTATTTTCCATATCATATATTTTATATTTAAATTTTATATTTAATTTACTTTTTAATTTTGTATTTTATATTATTTTATGTTTCACTTTTCTTCTGTTTTTTTTTTAATATTTTATATTTTATATTTCAGGTATATGGTTCCAGATGGCTGCAAAGTTGATAGCTGCTTTCTAGCCACTTTCTGCTTAAAGTCAGCTCCCAACAATAAAGCACACGTGACAACAGCAGCAGATGATGGAGGCAGGGAATAACATAAGCAGTTGCTAAGTCCCTGAGAGCAGAGCATTGAAATTGCCTGTGCACTGACAACTACAGAGGTAAGGTTCACCCAGGAAACAGGAAAGGAAGAGAGAGTCTCAGATATTAAAGATGAATAGAACAAAATGGATACATTGTTCAAAATATATGAATTCTCAAAGGTTCCTGGCACTAAACAAAAAAGAATTCTGCAAAATATGAAAAGGCAAAAATTATAAATGATTGAAATAGATGAACAATATCAGCTCAACCTTTAGAAAAATATTTTCAATGAAATAAGAGAAGAATTTTCTAAACTAAAGAAGAAAATGCCAATTAAGGTGCAAGAAGCATTCAAAACACCAAAGAGATTGGATGAAAAATCTCTTTTCTACATAATAATCAAAACACTAAACATATAAAGTAAAGAAATATAAAAAAAGCAACAGAAAAAATTTTAAAAATCTAAACAAAAACAAGTAATGTATACAATCTGATCTATCAGATTCATAGCTGTCTTCTTAATGTATACTATAAAAGACAAATTGTTTCGCGCACCTCCCGTGTCCCCTTTCGCCCATGGAAGAGAGACACAAGAGGCAGAATTCGGGCGGTTACCACAGACGAGGCTTTACTTGTAACAGCAGAAGTGAAGACCGAGGAAGGGCTGAAACACAGGAAGAGGCACAGCTTAAATACACCCTAGAGTGACGTATTCACTTCTGATTGGCTGTTCACTCATCACCCAATATTATGCCTCGGGATTGGCCAGTGACTTTGGCGCACTTTCTGCCTTTGCACCTGCGCAGTTAATTGTTTACTAGTGGGGAGGACACGATGTCCGCGCCATCTTGGAATGGCGGATGTATCACTGCTAACCACTGCTAACCGTGGCTTCCTACATCTCCCCCTGTTTAAATTATTAATATGGAACAGCCTTTTGCCTATTAAGCGCAGCACCAATCAAGATTCGAACTCAAGCCCAATCAAGCAAACTCCATCTTGGGGGAATAAGCGATCAAGAGCTTACAGCCCGAAGATTCTCCCTTACCCTACCAGGTGCAATGGAAACAAGTCCTCTGGGTGCAAGGGCTAAGGGGATGTAAAGAGGAATTGACACTCGTCCCTGTACAATGGAGTATAGTTCCCAGGAGTGCAAGGGCTGTCAACCTATTATTCAGGTACCACAGCTATTTAGGCAAGGGCTGGCTGGACTTAGACCTCTCATTGACCCAGTGCAATGGGCTGAACCCTTGGGGTGCATCGACTGAGGGTCTCAGTCATTGGCTACTTTCTTAGCCTAGATAGTCAAATTTCAGGGGGAGATCCTTGCTCCAAGGCTGCGAGTGCTTGGCGATAGCGGCCTTGTCACGTTTTTGCTGGGCTCTGAGCTTCTGTCAGACCAACCATCATTAATACCAATCCACAACATAGGGCTGCATCAAACAGGCCTATCCCCATCCTTTAAGAAAGAAGGAAAAGGCAGAAGAAATTCAAGAAGTAAGATCGACAAGGGTAACAGGGTCCACTCGTGTTCCGTCAAGGCTCAAGATCTGGATCTGCAATTGCTGCTGCATCTGGTCCAACTCCCCAGTCCACTTCCCTTTTAAAATAAGCAGAAAGATTATGGCTTTGAATAAATGTATCATTCACAAATCTCAGAGGTGTAATACCTAGATGTGGGGTTGCTGACACGCAGCTCATTTGAACCACATCCGTGAGCTGCTCCACATGGGCTTGGAGCAAATCAACTCTCTGATTGACCAAAGTCTCTTTTATGTCTCAATAATGATGTACTGGGGAAAGTTTAGGGTCAGCTTCTACTGGGATGGGCACAAAGGTAGGCACATGCACAACCAAGGCTAGGTCTAGTGATACATTCCAGCATTGTGCCAAAAGGCATGCAACATTCTTACAATCCAAGATATCAGAATTATTCTGAAAGTTGGATAACATAAAGAAAAATGGAGGGTCCGAACACATCGACACCGGTTGTGCAGATGCATTCTTAAACACCTTATTAATTTTAATGTTATTCAAATGGCTAGAGATATTAAATCTTGTAGCAGAAACATTTTGTACTTCATGAAATATACCATTCAACAAGACAAAGGCAGATACACCCCCTTTTTAACATTCTAAACAGTGGCTAAAACACATAATTTAATTGTGTTGAAGCAGGGTAAACTCAAGAAAATACACATATGATTTAATTTAGGATTTCCATCCCTTTGAAAGCCTCAAACAGAGGTTTAAATCCTCCTATGGTAAGCTTAAGATGAGGTTTTAGCCAAATAATATCTTTAACAACTTTTAAAAATCACTAAGAGCAAATCAAGATTAAAAGTAAACCATTTTCTTTTGTATGTACACTCACAAGTCAGAAGATGGCGTTAGATCCCCACCACAAATGGTTGTGAGCCACCATGTAGTTGCTGGGAGTTCAGCTTTTATATTTTAAATTAAGTCTAGCCTTCTCTCTAGCCCAACTTGTCTCAAATATTGAAAAGACACTGCCTTTGAATCCTTTTTGGAGCAACAAGTAGTCCAAGAAATTTTTAAAGCTCGTTATATTGGAGCAATGGCTTGTAGAAGACTTCTTTAGAGAAATCCACTAATAAAGCATCACACAATGAATAATATACACTAAAAATTTAACCTCTTAATTTTTTGTATTAAAGCAACAACAACAATATTTATATATATAAAATGTAAAACGATTAACCATTTTCTGAAGCAATTATTTCTAACAAATATCGCTTTATGGGCTCTTAAAAATTATGAATAAATTTACTGCCTGTAAACCTTTCACCTTTACCAGAAATGTAAAGGGATGGTATAAAACATCTTTTATATAAGCATTTACTGAAATGGCAGCTGGAGTAGGCAAGTTAGGCCGTATAAATCTTAAATTTGAACTTTATTTTGGATTAATTTAATAACCAATCTTTTTTAGTCCAATGAATATATCGGATAAAAGCCAACCTTATTCTCTAATAATTGTTACATACATTAGAGGAATCCAAGGCATCTCATTTTTAACAGCTTTGAATATAAAGAAATTAAAACAATTTGAACCATATTTTATCAGCAGGTACAGTTATACTCATGGAGGGAAGTGGACATAATTTTAATTTCTCCAGCATAATCATAACTTTTAGCCCACAGACTGTTGTAAAGTTTTTGGGTTTTGGATTTATCCCTCTTCTCACAAGAAACAATGAAAACAAGAGACAAATTCCGGTAAGCACATTTCTAGGGCCTGGTCTGAAGACCCAGAACAAAAGGGATACTTAGCACCTGGGCTTCTGCAGCTCAGTCTGTATTGTCTTAATTCAAATGTAAATGCTCTTAACCTCCCTCTGCCTGCTCTCTGAGGCTTGGCTAGGCCGAATTGTGCATTTTGGCTTTAACTTTAAATCTTAAATTTAAACTGTAAATCTTAAAAGACATGTGTTGTATCTTTTCTCTATCTAAAATCAACACCAAGTAGATTACCTTTATGCTGTAAAGTTTTGCTGCCACAAAACAAAGTGTAAAATTTAATGGAAAACTTGTAGCATTTATGACCCAGGCTGTTGGCGGATGCGCCTGAGGCCAGGGCAACCAAGTAGCACTCAATAGCTGTAAACAATGGTAGCACTGCAGCATTTGAATGTACTGGCAAGGGAACAGGCCAAGATCTAACTATGTCCCATAGTGGTATACTTATCGCCAAATCGAACATCAGTGTCAGGAGAATCAGGGTCGTCATCTTGCAATCTGGCTTCCTTCTTCACAATCTGTACCAGCCTTGAAGGGGCCCAAATTGAATTGTTTTCACCTGTGGAATAAGCACAAACATCTCCCTTCCCGGGCCACAACACGCCCTCAGCCAATCTTGTAGCCTCTTGTTCCTACGAGGGACAATGGCTGCACGGCATTCAGCTGTGGCATTTTCAAAGATCATCTGTTCAATTAATGGCATTGCTTGCTCTAAGCTCGCGGGGCACTCCCCGTGTGCCTGCCGGCAGGATGCAGCTTCCTAGAGCAGACTGTCTCCCTCCTCTGGCTGTCTTTCGTGCCACACTCTCTTGCTCTTGCTCTGCCGGGCTGCAAGCCGCCGCAGGTAGCAGAGCGCAGACGCCCCTGCAACCGGTCAGACCCGGGCACTGTCGCAGCGCCTCTGTTCCCACAGCCTGAGCCGGGAAGCACGGCAGGGGACCCTCAAGCCTGAGCGAGCTGCTGGCGCCGGCCGAGGTCGATGGGGCTGGGCTGAATGACTTAAGGTCTTTCTTAGTCTTATCTCGGCACGGTTGCTTTTTGCATAGGTGGCTGCCTCCTGTTCCTCTCCTAGCGTTAGGTCTTCTTCGGAGCTGCTAAGGTCTCTGGCCTCAAGCTCCTTAATGGGGTACAGGGGGTCCCCCCAAACTCCACTCTCTCTTCACCAGCTGGTGAAGGGTCCTTAAGCTTAATGAGCTCTGCAGTATCCCTTGTTGCTTTTGAGTACTCTGTCTCCCCAGGCTCTTTGGCCTTATCTCTTTCTCCAGGCACTTTGGCCTGATCCCCAGGCCCTTTGGCCTGATGCCGGCTAGCACGCTCTGGTTCTGATAGCCTGGAGCAGACCAGTCTTGAAACCTCTTGACTTGCCCTAATAGCTGTGCTGCCGGCTGAATCCTCACAACACAAATAAGCTAAAAGCGAAAACACAAGCAAGAGGCCAACTACTGCAGCGGAGGCAATGGGTGAATATTCGCTCACAACAAAGGCTTCTATCCCAGGCATACCTTCCAGAGGTGTACCTTGATCCTGTAGTCTTTTAACCAGCCCCGAGTCTCGGGGGCCTTCCACAGCGCCTTGAAATTCCCGGAAACTACAGGTGCCCAGATTATTATATGTAGAAAAAAGCTGACCAGGCAGTGGTGGTGCACACATTTAATCCCAGCACTTGTAAGGCAGAGGAAGGTGGATTTCTGAGTTTCAGGCCAGCCTGGTATTCAGAGTGAGTTCCAGGACAGCCAGGGCTACACAGAGAAACCCTGTCTCAAAAAACTGAAAAAAAAAAAAAAAAAACCCCAAACAGCTTAATTGCTATTAATGGAAAAAATCAGATAGTCTATGCTAAAGTCAAATTTACATACTATCTATCTACACATACAAACTTACACAACATTATATACAAAGAATCCAACCAAAGGAAGTTAACAATACACATGAAAACACAGATAGTAAATAACCTTGTACTATCTGCAAAAGAAAGTAAAGCACACAGATACCCCAACACCAGCACCAGCAGCAGCAGCAGCAGCAGCAGCAACAACAACAAAATACAAGAAGTTAACAATCACTGTTCACTGACTTTCTCAATATCAAAGACCAGAGTTCACCAATAAAAAGACAAAGGCTAACAGAACAGATGCTAATAAATATCTAACTTCAATTGTATAGAAGAAATATAGCTCAACATCAAGAATAGGCATTAATTCAAGGTAAATGGATGTAAAAAGATACTCCAAGAAGATGGACCAAAGGAGCAAGCTGGTGTAGTCATTTTAAAATATAGCAAAATAAATTTTAAACAAAATTAATCAAAAGAATTGGAGAAAAACACTACAAATTTCTTAAAGGAAAAAACATCACCAAAAATGACATTTTAAGTTTTAACATCAATGCCTTAAACACATGGTCACCAACCTTCATAAAAGTGTTTTAAAGCTAAAATCACACAACACTCATACACTTATATTCCAAGATTTCAATACCCCATTCTCACCAGTGGACAAATTCTCCATACCAATTAAAAACTGAGAAATATTTCAGCTACCTTACAACATGAACATGAGTCCAGCTGATGCTTAGAAAACATTCTACTGAAATATAGGAGAATATGCCTTTTGCTCAGCACCTCATGAAACTTACTTGTAAAATGAACACATATTCAGACACACTGCCAACCTCAATACATACAAGAATATTGAAATAACTCCATGTATCTTATCAGACCACCATGGATTACAGCTGGATAGCAACAAAATCAGAAAGAACGCAATGCTTAAACGCTCATGGATGCTGAACACCATACTATGAATAAAAAATAGCTTAAGACAAACATAGAGGAAGACATTAGACTTTCTAGAATTCAATGCAAATGAATATGAAACATGCACAATTTTACAGAATACAAAAAAACATGAAACTGGTTCTAAGATGAAGGTTCATAGCACAAAATCCCTACATGAAAAACCTGGAGAGCTATCATACTGGCAATTCAACAGCACACTTTAAATTCTAGAAGAGAAACAAGTGAGCAATGAAAAAAAAAGGATTAGACATCAGTAAATTATCAAGTTGGGTCCTGAAATCAACAAAACAGAAAGAGAAGAATGCAAAGAATTAATGAAACATGGAATTTGTCCTTTGAGCCTTTTATTAGATAAGATAGCCAAACCTGTATTAAAAGATGGAGAATATCCAAATTAATTAAATCTAAAATGAAAATGGGGACAAAATAATAGACAATGAAGAAATCTAAAGAATGGTAAATAGTTTTAAAAGGCCTCAACTCCATCTAACTGGAATTACTAAAAATAATGGAAAATTTTTTCAATAGGTTCCTCTTAGCAAAGTTAAATCAAATTAAGATAAACAACTTAAACTGCCTAAACACCTATAAAAAGAGAAGTCATTACAAGTCTGCCACCAAAAAGAGCCCAGGGCCATGAGTTTTAGTGTAGAATCCTACCAGACTTCCAAAGAGGAGTTCATGAGAATACTCCTCAAAGTATTCAACAATATAGAAAAATAAGAAACTTTAGCCAATTTGTTTTGTGATCCCATGGTTAATCAAATATCCAGTCAATATAAAGACTCAGTAAAAAACGAGAATTATAGACCAATTTTTCCTTGAAACCAAATATGTAAAATATTTAATAAAACAAAAAAATAAAATAAAATAGAAACCATGTCAAAAGTTCATTCACCATGATCAATGACATAGGCTTCGTTCAAGAGGTGCAGGGATGGTTCAACATAATGTGATTAAAGTGTAAGAAAAAAGTTGTAATCTCTTAGATGATGAAAAATTCTCTGACAATATTTAACCCCACTCTATGATATAGTTCTTGGAGTGATTAAGGATACAAGGAACATACCCTAAACATAATAATGTTACTTTACTGCAAACCTATAGCCGACATTAAATTATGGAGAGAAATTCTAATTAATTCCACTAATTCACAAAGAAGAGAAGGTGATCCATTCTCTCCATATCTATTCAAAATACTATCTAAAATTTTAATGTTAACTAGTCCTATATTGAAATTACAATTTAATGTTAACTAGTCCTTTACTGCAATTTACAATGTAATGTTAACTACTCCTATATTGCAATTTACAATTTAATACTAACTAGCCCTGTATGGCAATCTACAGTTTAATGTTAACTAGTCCTATATTCCAAGTCCTATATTGCAATTTGCAATTTAATGTTAAATAAGTTTAAATTAAATTGTAAATTTAAGGAGGAAGTAAAATTATCTTTATCAGCAGATGATATGATAGTAAGCACAAGTGAACTAAAACTTCCCAAAGGCAATTCCCAGAGCTGGTAAAAAACCTTAAGCAAACTGAAACACAGTTGAGCACTATTGGTAGCCAGCACATCTTCATTAGTGGAAAGGTAGAGAAAAACAACAGTTGTATTAGTACACATTTTGTAGATGAACGTAGCTCAAATCATAGAGAGAATGAATCTATGTATGTAGAAAGGTTATTTAATAAAATGTCCCAATAAAGGCTGTTGGACAAGGGAAATTAGAAAATCAAGGACTGGTAGATTTCATGCTGCAGGATATTACAGCTGATCTTCAGTGTATACCAGAATTCTGAAGAACTAAGTACTTACTAATACCAGTTTTAAAACACAAATAAACAAATAATTTTTGTTTTGTCAAAAAATAGGGCCAATACAAAAAACAAAAACACCACCCTGCTCAAAGTCCTTTATATATGTAGGTTGTTAAAAGAATCTGAAGCCCAGATTAAAGATGGATCTGAACATCTAAAAAGAGCAAGATTAATAAAGGGTTTCTCACTTCAAAAGTTGTAATTAAGAAATATGCCCCACAGCAAGCAGAATTTGAGTTAAGGTTAGGGGATCAGACAGTGGTGGTTAGGATTAGGATAAGGGTTTTTAGAATTAGGTTTAGGAGGTTAGGAAATTAAGAGGTGGGGGTTAGGATAGGGTTAAGCTCAGGGTTAAGGTTAAGGTGGCCATCAATATTCTTGATGCTCCCAGTGTGTCAATATTATCCCTATTACATAAAGAAGAAATATCAGGCCTACAAGGTATTCATTTCATATCTTAATGGTTTCTTTTATTCTTATTCTGATAGTTTCTCTCTTACTTATAGAAAGGCTTCTCAACAGAACCGAAAAGTTTTTCCAGCCATTGCCTCCAAAACTAGCATACTAACAAAGGAAGCAAAGACTTTGATATTCATAGAACCCCACGGATTATCAAAGCATAAGTTGCCAAGAGCCACACAGCCTGCTGCCAGCAAAGAACATTTATGCTACCCTATGCTGGGTCTCACTGTCAGCTATTGCTGCAGTTAATTTTCCTCTGATGCAAAATGCCCTTCAGTATTCTTCTGCTCTAGACATGTCCAGTTTACTTTCTGACAAACCTAAAAATATGCTTACTAAATATTTCTATGTGAAGGTTTCACTTGACAATGTAAATTCTGAAACAGGAATCCCAGACAAGCAATTGACACAAATTCATGGCTAATTAAAAATTGACTTTTTATTAATTATATATAGAATATACACATGAGACATGGTTTGTTATTTACATCATGTACTTAATAGCAAATGAATTACAAGTAAATTAAATTTGTTAACTTGACCCTAATTCATTTTGTTCCTAATGAAAATAAACTTAAAAATTGATATGAAAGGACAAAAATATATTTAATTCTTATATCTACACAGGTAGAATAAATATAAACTGATAATATGGGTCTGAATCTTTTCTTGAAATAGTAACATGAGGATGTATAATTAAATTTTATGGTCTAATTTCAAAAATATGATACATGTAAACATACAGTTCTGGGTACAGTGCTATCCCTTTGAACCCTATCTTATTTCTAGTACACAATGTGGTCTCTATCTCTTAACATTCTAAGTTACTTTGAAAGAGTCTACTACTCTGGGATCAGAAGATGTTATTAAGATTAGACATTGTCAGCCGGGCAGTGGTGGCAGACGCCTTTAATGCCAGCACTTGGGAGGCAGAGGCAGGCGGATTTCTGAGTTTGAGGCCAGCCTGGTCTACAGAGTGAGTTCCAGGACAACCAGGGCTACACATAGAAACCCTGTCTCAAAAAACCAAAAAAAAAAAAAAAAAAAAAAGATTGGACATTGTCCTCACTCAGATAAGCACCCAATCAACAGGCAAAACACTCAGAGACTAGAAAACTGGAGCAACAAAGATGTCAGAATCACAGAGCCAATCAGAATTAACTGTAACCAGATACTACAGAAATTTTCTCATTTACATAGAAAGAACTGACTCATGAGAAGTGATAAACAAAGTTGCTCACCACAACCATGAAATGACTCTTCACAGCTGGGCATAGTGATGAGAAAGATTGCCTTCAAAACTTTGGGTAAAAATGTAGATTGGTCCCTGTGTGCTCAATGTTAGTTTTGTTGATATAGTAAGTCTGTGATATTCATGTGCACCAGTTTACACTGAGATCTTCCCTGTGAGGAGCTGGTTCCATGGTGAATGGTGCCTGCAAAGTCTCAAGCACCACTTCTTGGTAGTTTGTGAGCTGCCTGCCTTCCCCCAACAGAGCCACAACTGCAGAACTATTGTGCAGAGTCCCTGCCACACAGAATCAGGCTGTTTAATGTTCACCAATGAGGCATGTCCAGTCCACATGGCAGGTGCATAAAAGGATGGCTGTTAAGGGGCTGGAGGAGAGGGGCTTCTAGAGAGAGAGGATGGTAAAGGATCCTGAATAAACTGTGTTGAAGAACTTGCTCATGTCTGCTGGTCGGATAGAGAAGCGAAACTTTCTTTTTTTAGAGGCTTATTTTTTCACTTATATGAGGATACTATAACTGTTTTCATACACACCAGGAGAGAGTATTAGATCCCATTACAGATGGTGGTAAGCCACCCTAAGGTTGCAGGAAATCAAACACAGTACCTCTGAACAAGGAGTCAGCCAGTAGTCTCAACTACTGATTCATCTCTCCAACACACAAGACATCCTATCTTAAAAAATGCAAAGTAGGAAGAGAAATAGCACTTCTTGTCAAAAGCTACATACTGACTAAAAAATCTCTATGAAGTCCTTAAACATGTTATTCATTCTAGGCTTAAATGACACTGTTACATATATAACTGACTTGAAGTTATTTTATAAGTGAGACTGATCTCAGCTATTGAAGAGGTAGACTATCAGAAATAGAAGGACACTGTAGGACCCACCCTGGATATCTATGTAGGATAGCAGTAGTTGTACTTTCTTTTTTCCCCCCTGAGACAGGGATTCTCTGTGTAGTCCTGGCTGTCCTGGAACTCAATCTGTAGACCAGGCCACCCTCGAACTCACAAATCCCCCTGCCTCCCAAGTGCTGGGATTATAGGCATGTGCCACCACTGCCCGGCGTAGTTGTACTTCTTATGTTAGATACACATAGCTTTCCAAATCTATTTTTACTTTATTTATTTTTCAATTGTTTACTTGTTTTATGTATGTGAGTACACTGTAGCTGTCTCAGACACACCAGAAGAGGGCACCAGATCCCATTACAAATGGTTGTGAGCCACCATGTGACTGCTGGGACTCGGGACCTCTGCAAGAGCAGTCACTAAGCCATCTCTTTAGCCCTGTTTTATTTTATTTAGGATTTATTACATACACAGCATTCTGTCTGCATGCATGCAGGCAGGCCAGAAGAGGGTGCCAGGTCTCACTGTAGATGGTTGTGAGCTGCCATGTGGTTCCTGGGAATTGAACTCAGGACCTCTGGTACAGCTGTCAGTACTCTTAACTGCTAAGCTATCTCTCCAGCACCATTACTGCTGTTCTAGTCTGCCTGGTGTATCCAGTTTATTTTTTCACAAATGTTGGCATGATAAAGTTTGATCTTATGTTTTTACACTCAGAATGGACACACATCTGCAATGACATGGTCATTTTGGTGTCAATTACTGAAAATTGCATTTGGTAATGGAAGGTTTGTTTCTCTGTGTGTTTAGCCTGGAACTCTGTATGTAAACTAGGATGTTCTACTTCCTGACATTTACCTGCTTCTGCCCTCCTGCTTGGGCTCTTGAACTAACAGTGGGCCACCACCATGACAGGCACTTTCTTCTTCGTGTCCTACAATCGCAAACAATTAAGCGCCTACTATGGCATTTTATAAAACATGCTATTAGCTTAGATGATTCACGACATCTGACATGACTTATAGGTTAAGAATTTTTACCTGGGTATTTTGAGGCTTTCTTCCATTGGACTATACCGAAGACACCAACCTGAATTTTTTAACGGTGTTCAGTGCCTTCAGCATTTTTATGAGTCTGAAAGTCCTTTGAACTTTTGCCAGATTGAGGGTTGCACACAATTCTCACGAGAAATCAAGGGTCCATTTCCTTAAAACCAAGGCTGGGTTTCTTTTGAGAGAGGAGTGCTTGTGGTGAGGGTGATTCAGGTCTCCTCCAACTCTTGGACTTGAAGGCAACAGTGGGAAGACACAGGTCAGGTGCACTAACTTCTTACTTCCACAAGGTGGCACCCCATACTTGGTATCCATATTTCCATTTCTTAAGGAAAAGTATATAACTACCTTTGGCCAGC